>NW_008580751.1:0-46073 GCF_000691845.1 Merops nubicus | reverse complement strand
TAAAATTATAAATATTTAAGTATATATATATTTACCTGCAGAGCTCTACCCCAGTGTAACCATATTGCCTTTAGGAACAAAACACACAGTTGATTCTAGAAAATATTATTAAAGCAACAAAGTGAAGCCAGAAGCCTACTCCTTAACAAATTTGCCTGCTGTCCACCTCCCACAGAGCTCTTCAGTAGCACACCATCAACAGGAGGTGGCAGGGGAGTGGAGATAAAGGACAAGTGTAAAAAGCTTGCTGTGTCTTGGAAAAGAAAAGGAAGGTAATGGCTGTTGCTGCAGTGTCAGGCCAGTTTTGCAGGAGACCCTGCATTAAACTGATTTCTCCAGCAATCCTCACCCTAGCCAGATGCCTCAGGACCTATAAATTGAAAAGGTATCCCTGGGGCTTGCCAAGACTGAAGTGGGAAGCATCTCAGCTACTTCAAAGACCCCCATGTCATTCTCACTGAGGGTCAATTCCCACTGACTCCCTTTACAACTTCCTGTGAGGACAGGGGTGAAAAGGACATGGAAGGAAAATCCATCTTATTTAGCATAAAAGCTAAAGGTGAGATGAAACACCCTTTGGAGGTGCCTACAGCTACTAAGAGGTGTCCAGGTCTGGATCTCAGTATCCCACTTTTCCACTGTTAAGTTGGGCCAGCTGGTTTCATTTCTGTGGAGTAATTAAATTCAGCTAATTAAACTGAGCTGCTGTTACCATGCATTCTGAAATCCTCCATATCAGAAAAAAGATGACTGTATTACAATTCTCTTTCTGGCTTTCTTAGCATGATTTTGGTCCATTTCACTGCTGGCTAAAAAGTATGCATATAGTCATCCTAAAGGATCAAGAGAAACAAAGGTAAATAAAAATTTCCACAGATTACTTCTCAGGATCTTGTGATTCTGAAGTCACCTTCATAATTCTGAGATATTGATTAAAGACTCTGAAAGCTTATTCTGGATAATCAAATTAAAGCTGCCTGTGAGAACCTGAAGACCAATCTCATAATACTAAGTGATAAAATAGCTGATGAATTTTAATCTCCATAAATGCAGAGAAATGCACACAGGGAAAACTAACCCTAACTTTGCACAGACATACATATGTAATGACGGGCTCTAAAGCAGTTATCACCACTTAGGGAAAAGATCTTTAAGACACTACCTTAAGCCCAGAGGCACTCAAAAAGTGAACTGAATGCTAGCAATCTCAGTAAAGGAACTGAGGCTAAAAGAGAAAATACCATTATGCCATCAATAGTGCAATCGCATCCCAAGTATGGCAAATAGTACTGGTCATTCAACCTGAAATGCACATAGTAGAAGTAGCAGAGGTGTGGAGTGGGACAGCCACGGTCATCAGGGGCTTGGATGGGAGATTTAGTAGACTAGGATACTTTTGCCAGACATGTATTGCATAAAGATATACGATAATGGTATATGAAATCTGTAGTGGTATGGATCAAGTGCAAAGGGAAATATTATTTAGCACCTTTCATAATAAACCCCACCTTGATTACAGAATAAAAATATCAGCCAGCAGGTACTCAACAAACAAAAGACTTTTTGGTTTGGTTTTGTGTTCTCCCCCTCTCGCCCCCAAGAACACACAACTGAGCTGTGGATCTTGTTGCTCCAGGAGGCTGGGATGAGGAAAGTTTAAACAGTCCTAAAAATGTATTAGACATTAATAAAAGAGAGTTAAGCACAATGATCCTTAGGTAGCCTTCAGCTCAGAGATTCTTTAACATACTGAGAGATGGGAAGTAGGAAGGTGTGAGCAGGAGAAGATTATGTCTGCTTTGTTTCTTGCAATCTTTTCCCAACCATCTGCTCCGGGTGGTACTTAGAGACAGGATACAGGTTAGGCAGAGAGCTATTCTGAGCCAGTAAAACAGACCTTATGTTCTTACTATGGTTTCCTCACTATGTTTAAAGTAGTAATTTATCTTTATTCAGCACAACATCCAACTTTCTTTCAGCAATGGAATCACAATAAAAAACTCAAGAATTCTAATTTTACTTCTAACTCATTCTAATTTCAACATTCTAATGTAAACAACAAACTCTAATCCACTTAGTAATGTATTATTTTTTCAAACAACTTACATAGGTGCTAAAATAGAAATAAAACTGTATTTGATTTGTCCAGGACTAAAAGCAGCTTTCAAACTAGGGAGATCTCTAGTTTTTCTTAGTCAATATCACACAAAAGTTTAGACCAAAAAAACTTCTACAGCTCATCATGCAGATATGGAACAGAACTTTTTGTAGGACTATACTTTCCCAGTTCTGACTGAAGCCCATGAAAACTGCCAACACTGAATATGCCTGAAAGAACTGCAATGTACAGACTTGCTTTAGTACAACCGTAGTGCATTATTCTGGTGCTGAAGATTCAAGCAAGTTGTCTTTCCTTATCTTCCAAGAAAAAACTATTTATGCCTAAGCAATTTACAGAGAAAAATACAACATAAAACTACAATAAAGCCCATCACACAAGCAACATTCTGTAAGATCCAAGCTGAGGTAGGCTTTCCATACTCCTTTCAATTGTGTGTTAGCCATACATGATTTTAATTTTAACAGCAGCAAGGAATTTCACATCTCTTGTCAGGGACTCTCAGTACAGTGTGACAAAAATCCACATTGTATGAGCTATTGCAGCCTAGGGACACCTGATCACCGTTATACTTCTAGTTTAAGTCCTTTGATGAGTAACTCCTAAAGGCAATGTTTTATGTTTGTGGAGAAAATATATCTCTGGCATTAACCACAAAGATTTACAGTGCTGGGAATACATTGCATAGAAGGAGAAACTCCAAGAAAAAAAATCATGAATCCTTTCAACTAGTTTAAAGCTTATCTTGCTTTGCTTATGTTGCAAAATTCTGTGTGCATGAATATATGCAAAGCTGACCACAATTTGACCACATGTAACGTTTAAAAAATACAAGCTGGACTCAGTTCTCAGAAGGATCAAATCCATGGTGGCACTATTTTAACCTCAAATTCAGCACAAGTCTGCACAAAATCTCAGCTGATGGGCACTGAGTCATATGAAAGGCAATATACAACAGCAAAAGCTGAAGGGCAATATCTCCAGTTCAAACCTGTCCTCTCAGTTGCACATGATAGTAATTAATTTTGATATTCTGCTTTTCTTATATAGCTCCCTACAGCAACATCATTGGGAGATCTGCATACATAAGGAGAGCAGAGTAACCAAAAGAAAAGAACCAGTGGCTCAGAAGTTCTAACGATCAGAATGGTAGAAACAGCTAGATTAGGTCAATAGGACATGAGATGAGCATTCCCTCCCTATTGCCTGAAGTATAAGCATTAAATTTACCACAGTAATAACTGTGAAGGCACTCTGAAATGTGCAAATTCATTAGCTCTGTTTAACATTGCACACGGAACAGGAGCATGAAGCACAATTAACTTTTTAATGCAAGTCTTCTTTCTGGGAACACAGATATTTGTTTTGCAAAGCAGGACATTATATAAATATCATCTCCACTTTTCCCCCAGACAAACATTTAAAAAGTTTTCTTATTGTTTTTTTAAGGTCTTCTGTATTTGTAATAACAATGCCTAAGTTAATTACCCTAGCAATAACGGGGCATATTTGCCATCCCAGGAAGGGAATAAGAATCTGCCATTGTGCCTCTTCCTCAGACTAAGAGCTAAGTAACAAAAAATATCCTGAACACAATAAACATTCTAACCCAGTTTTCTATCAGTCTGGTCATTACAAAAAAAAAAAAAAATCCCAAGGGCAGAAAAAGTTATTACATTTTTGCAAAACTCAAGAACAAATGAAGGAAATATGAACAGCACAGTAACTGAGAGATGATGGCTGGCAAAAGAATGTATGGGGGGCGAGGGTTGATTTTGACTTTGACTGTCCCAGTAGCCACAGGAAGAAAGCCAGGACACATGCAATTTACCCATCAGCCATTAATTGCCAGTGACCACTGTTACATTCAAAAACCACTAGAAGTGAGAGAAGGAAAACTCTCACAAAAGCATACACAAGCCAGAATAAACAGCTTGCACACAAATTTTAAATGTGGATTGCACTGCCACCAGAATACACATTACTCTCTGGAGACAATATTCATGAAGACATAATTACAATATTTAGTGTTGCATAAACAAAATCTCAAAAAGCATGCTCCACATCAGAATAGGGAACCCTTCAAGCCAATCAGTAATCGGAGCGTACACTGAGAAAAAGGTAAAACCTTCTTCTTACAGATGATCTCTCTTTCCACCTAATCCAATGCTCTTCAGCAGATTTCAACAGAAGCCATTCAATGGGCTTTGAACAAGTCCCCTGTCACCTTTTACTAATCACAAGTTTACTTAGGCTTCTTTAAAAAAAGAAGCCTAAGTTCTTTCAACATTAACCTAAAAAAAAAAAAAAAAGTCAACAGGATTTGCCAGTAGTGTTCTTCTCTTGTACTAGTGTCACATAATTTTACTGATGTTTAAGCAAGAAATGCATGTTTATTACCCTCCTTCATCCATAACAATTCATTCCAATCCTGCTTTTTCTGACCTAGTGATAGTGCAGATAGAATAAATTCTTCAGTTCTTTACCAATATAAATGTTCCTTAAACTAAGAACATTATTTCTTGCAGGATTAAAATTAGGGGAAAATTATTATTTGCTTTTTCTTCTTGCTAGACAAAATTCTACTCTTTTTAACCATGTGTTATGTTCCATTTCAGTCAGCAAAACAACATAGAATTCAAGCTGGGCCAAAAAAAATGTTAATGCAATAGCATTTGCCAAAACAGATAACTAGGACTATATTTTTCCACCCATCATCACCAACAGGGTGATGTCTACTTACAGAAAGCTACATGTTAATATATATATATTCTAGCTACAATCAAGAATTTTTTTAACAAAAAAGTGATGTGCAAATTCCAGCAGTGTAGCAAGCAGCAAGTAGGCAGTATGTTCTACTCACCATGATCATTTCAGTAGGCTTACAGAAGTCCAAAACCACCATTTATCTTCTCAAAAATTAACACTTACATTTAATGTATAGCCTAAACTACTCAGTAGATGTCAAATATGACACTATGAGACCAGTCATCATAAAGAAGCATGAGAACAGGGTGGAGAGAAGAATCTAAAGGTGCTAAAATCCTTCAAGAATTTGAAAAACAAAGACATGAAGGGAATAAAACAAAGTTAGTCCAAACAATTTTGAAAGTCCCTAATGTCATGAACAGGTTTGCCATGCCTTTAATAGCTGGGAAGCCATGCAATTTAAGGGCTCTTCATACCATTTTTTAGTACTCATCAGAGCAACATTGTACAGCCCTGTGTATTGTATGTCTTGCAAATACAGACATATTCTTGAGTTGTGAAGAGGCAAAATACGTCAAATAGCTATGGCAACAGAATGCCCAAGCAGAAATATCATTGCACAGAAAATGACCACAGGGAACTGAGAGATACAGAGGTACAAAGAAATATTTGTCTCTTTGAATAAAGTGGACCACCAGAAAAAAATGGCAGTTTTAATGAATACTAATGGAGGCTACAACCTGCAATAGCCTAATGACCCCCATAAAACCTACTGAGAAAACAATGATGAGACTGAGAAGTCTACAAAATTGCCTGCCCCTGAAACCACCAATGGTGTCAGAAATTTTTCCAATTCCACGGATGAATCAGGAAGAAATTAAATGGTTCTTCTAGTCCAATATGTGTCTAAAATAAACCATCTGGGATAAATCCCAGACAGAAACTGTTAAAAGATGAATGTCTGAGTATACAAAACATATCAGCCTCAAAATAGCTAAAGCTGACTTTGTTCACCCTGTTATTAATGGTGAAAATTTCTAAAAAGTTGATGTAAGTTGAAGAGAAATAGGTGGTCAGGCAAAAGGCATAGAATGCAAAGCATGAGTTTTTCATCTTGTGAGAGCAGTGGCAGACCCTTTCAGATTCATTAGCTGCACATGACCACAATGGATCTATCAGGGTTTGCTGTATTATCTCTAGAAGTGTTTCATTCTGAAACTGATACACAATTATTCTGGATTCTTTTGGACAGAAGGGGCAGAACTTTCAGATACACATACAGAATGTTTCTCTTTCTGTAAGGAAAACTGAGATCACCAAAACTTTCTTAAAGGAGTGAAAAATGCAGAATTGTGTTCTTCTGTAAGGGAAAATCTTGCTTCCACAAGTAAGTGTTTTATAATTATAAAATCCATAAGCAAAAATGTCCTTGTAAAAAGGGAAAATCATGCATTACTTAAGAGAAAACAGATAAGAGAAATCCAAAAGTTGTCTATTACTTAAAAAAAAAAAAACAAACCAAACCTTCCCTTACTCCTTTGCCCTCTCCCCTCAAAACTGCAAAATTTTTGGACGGAGCGATGCATGTGTTTCACAGTGGTGTCACAGCTGAAAGATGAAATCAAAATTCCTAAAACTAACCCAATTCTCAGATTATTCAAAGTCCATTTGACAAAAAGGACCTTGAATAAAGTCCAATGTCCAGTACATTTAAGTATGCAGACAAAAGAAGCTGTAGGTTCTGAGTTATCTCCAGTGTTAAGCAGAGCAAAAAATGTCTTCACTGCAATGCCAGTACAGGAAAGGTGTAGGTTAGCAACACTGAGATATTTTCTAGACTAAATAATTTCGTAGACAAAGTTGCTAGTTTGCACTATTTCTGTTACTTTTGTCTGTAAGATATGACTGTTTCCCCCTCCTTCCTGCACCAGAAGAAAGAGGATCAAACGGAAGAACTGGGTGTTACTCCTTTGTACAGAGAATCTCCCTGGGCAGCCTCCAAGTCTCAGGAGTTACCAGAATGCAGCCCTCAGCACCACAGAAATATGCACATATGTAGATATGTAAGTAAGGCTCATTTGTGTTTGTTTATAGCAAGTGACTACATTTATCTGGAATCCCTCTGCATTTTTATGGCCTTTTAATTTTTACAATTGCATAAACAAAGATCCAACACTTCACCAGAATGTGGAATCAGATATTATTATTTTGATGACACATTAGACTATATTCTGTAGCATTTAATTACATATAAAGATTTTATGTTTAAAAGAAACAAATTCTAGCATTTCCCATCTGGATTCCAGAATCCTGCCCATTTTCCTCACCAGTCCTTTGTTCCTATCTTCACTAGGCACAGGATTTTCTCATATCCAGAGAGTTTTTCCCCTTTTTATCTTTCTGTGCTGAAATACTGATGTTTTAAGGCATCATAAATCCTATTCTCTTTTCATATAGCTTGCAACACGTTCTCCACTTCTCTGCTTTTTATACTTTCCATCTTTTATAGATACTTAATCTACTTCAAAGCTTTCTACTATGAATTCTGAAAATGCAGTTCTTCCATTCCCACTGTTCTGCAATAGCCACCATCCACACACTAAATGCCTATGTGTTCCTCCTGCTTACGCAGATACACTTCCAAAAAAGCCTGAAATGTTACTTTTTTTTTTTTTTTTTTTTTTCCCCTCTCTCTCTCTCTCACAAACAGTGATTATCTGCCACTGGGTCTGCAAGGGTAATACTCATGAAAGACAGTAGATTTTTAAAGTGCTGCATTTTCTGTCAAGTCTTAAATACCGGAGATCTGTGCTCAGACAGGATTTTCCAGCTCTCTTCAACACGGACTCCAACGCTCACTATGAGGAGTTTAGACTAGAATCAAAGCCCAGGTCTCACAAAAGGAGAATTACTGAGACCTTTTTTGAGGCACATTACAACAATAAAAATAAAATGGAAGCCAGGAAGTTGTAAGTATAAGGAATTCAGTTAATACGAGGAAGAAACCTTGATGTAACTGTGTTTGTGAAGTTTAGCTGCTAAAGGTATAGAAAAGTTTGGATTCATCTTCACTTGTCTATAAAGGTATTGCATTATAAGCAAAGAACAATCAGAGAATGTTGAAAAAAAATCATAATCTGCCTTTAAATGTATCTGAAAAATAATCACTGTTACTATAGATTTTAGCAAGTCATTATATTTCTTATCTTGTAGAACTGTGCTTTGAAATGATTGCCAGGAAATACCCAACAGGTCTGCACAACAAGGCAAACTTTCCATAAAAGGAACACCAAATTGTTTTTAACTTCTAAATATGATGAAATTGCTGACCATCCAGATGAAATTTAAAATGAAGTGATTATGAAGATAAAGTTTTAAACAGGAGAAGAATGCTATTCCTTTTTCATTAATGATTTCTGGGAAACACAAGAACTTTCATAACAAAATCCAGAGGGAGAAGAAATAATAAAGATGAAGGTAGCTGGACATATTGCAATAAATATATTCCCACAAACCCGTCTTTGTTAAATCTACCATGTTTCATTGCCATTTAGATGGAAGGATTTAAGGATTAAGCCTATAGAGGGAATGGGATTAAAAATCATGTACTCTGATTTCTAGTTATGATTAAATAATATTTCAGAAAGAATTTAAACCTTTTGTTCTTTATTAGCTTCAAGGCCTTGAGTATGATCTTTGCTAAATACAGGTCTTTCAGAATTTCCCACATTGGAGTGTTTCTTTCAATGGTCCTTGTAGGAATATTTCAGGCCACTTCTATTCTCATACCACATGATGCTGCATTTTAGTGGTAAAAATCAACCTTGTGCAGTCGGTGAGAATTTCACTACTCACTTCAGTGGTGAGTGGAATCCAATTTATAGCTTGTTCAAGATGTGAATTGTTAAAACTGGCCTTGTTTCTCCTGATGAGTTTAAAAAAATCTCCCTCCCTCCCTCTCTAAATTTCATTACACATTCCAGCTGAAAACTACTTAAGCTTAGCCAGTTAACTTGGCAGCAAAATGAAAAAGGGACGCTGTTAGAAACTGGATGTGAGGAGCTCCAGCAGCACCAGCAGAAAACTCAAGCTACCATAGCCATTCTGTGGTGGTCATGTAGCTTTGGACCGTCTTTCAGCTGTAGTGTAGTTTAAACTGTACTATCCTGCTAGCTCCAGTTTTCTGGCTGTGATTTAAGGTCCATCACTGGTGAATGTATTTATTTTATTCTGAAATTAATTCTGTAATTTTAAAAAGTTTTACAAAGTAACGGTCAACATTTATTGCCATTTTAAAATGTCTCATTAGTTATATCTTGCATCACTGATGAACATGCTGCATTCCTTGGAGTGGGAGATTATGATAGATGTTATAATCAAGACTTAAACTGTAAAGGGCCATATATCAAATATAACACCTCATATCTCTGTGAAAATTTTTAGCTGAGAATCTCAGAGTATTTTACAAAAGAATATAATTCACAGCCACATGAAAGGTAGGCTTACATGATCCTCTTTCATAAAACACTGAAACTTGAAGTGATTTGTTTTCATAACGTCATGAACTATCTCGAATGAAAGCCTGTAATTTTCCTCATCAAGGACCATGGGACAAGTTAGTAGCTTCCTCAGCCTGCATTTAACAACCTTTAAAATCTTGAGGTCACTGGAAGAGTTACTGCTGGGCTGACACCACCTGTGCAGGCAGGGATCCTTGCAGCCTGTGCACGGTGCCAGCAGGCAGCCACAGGATGCCTCCAGGTCTGGGGCATCTCCCCACTTAAACATACAATCTAGGTGAACAGAGAGAGCAGTGAGTGCAAGACAGCCAACTGTCAGCTGAACAATCAAGGAAAATCAACACAGTCTTTGCAATTACCAACTCTGTTTAAGAGTATGGTTAGTACTCTACAGGGATTTGTATGTCTGAGACTGTGAGAAACTGTAATGGTTCTGAAAGCAAAGTAATACTTAACAGTCCATTACAGCTTAAAGGACTTGTCTGTCACACTGCTAAGTGTGCTCCAGGTAAACACCCCCTGCACCCAAGAGTTTCCCCAGGGACTACCAGCAGGTTGCCCAGGGCTGGCCCCAAGGCATAGACAGCCAAGGTATGCACATATGGACAACCAATATGTCCTAAATCTTATCCAAGGATGAAGAATTACTCTATAGGCTGTGTCACTGCAACCAGGTTGACCAAAGAAGTGTCTTCTGAACTCCCAGGAAGAAACACTAATACAGTGCCCTCTTTCTTATTTTTATTATCATTAGTCTGACTTGGGCATTGAAAGCCTTTCTTGTAAATGCCTAGCTGGTGTTGCCAGCACAAAATGCCCTTCTAAAGGTCATGACAGTTCAATAGATTTCATTATCATTTAATTAACCCAAAACTGAAAACGCACGCTGAAAAAAGCATGTTCAGTATGTACTTAAATGAAAGAAAAAATTAATTGTGATCAATACTATTGCAAGTAATACCAGCTCCATTACAAAACTGATGGCATTAAATACTACTTAAAAATTGGGTTAATAATCTGCAAAAAGGAGTTCTAAGTACAAACTCAGAGGTTTAAAGGTGCAGTATTCTTATCATCTGGAAACACCTGGTTTTAAGTCAAAACTGGAAATGAATTTGGTAGTCTGTCAATCCATTTCTAATTCCTACTCATTTGTTCATATCACAAAGCCACCAGGCAGGAGTGTGTGATGGGCAGTCCCTACTCAGAAGTGACTCAGACCTAGAACAGGAAAGGTTTTGATGTCTGAATTGAAAAGCATTTGCAAAGCAGTATCAAAAGTTTGCAGCAAAATTGCTCATGTGTGCGTGGCACCCTCAGCTGAACTCTGTAAGCATTGTTTACTTGCCTTCGGGGAAAATAAAACCAAAACAGCCCTTGGCATAGCAACTCAAACCATCCCAGACGAGATGGTTTAAAATGTCTAGGGACAATGTCACGATCTACGTTGCTCTCTTATTTTCTCTCTGGACTGACTAATCTGATATTATATTCTGCATCCCACCTGGCAGAGCAGCTTACTCTACATGCTTTTCTCTCTTGCAGAATAGTAACTTTTCCAGGCTGTAATAGAGAAAGTTGTTGTGTTTTAAAATAATAGAAATGGGTCCCTCTGTTTTTTTTTTTTTGAGAAATATGTTTCAGCCCCGTCTCCAAGACAGGATGCCAATCAAGATTTTAGATGCAAGTTTGTGGTTAACTTTCCCTCTTTGGTCTCTTCAGCTACCTTGCTCTTCACTGCACAGCCTTTCCAGCTTGTGATTTTGTACTTGATTCCCTACCTATAAATAAATTCCCAATACAGAGACTTGGATTCCCTTTCAGGCAGCGGGTCACCATGTATAAGATGTTGAGCAAGTACCTGGTCGTTGTTCATACTGCTTCATACAATGAGGAATTCTTTGCTTCTCCCATCACAGAGAAAGCACCTCCTTGGGCATCTCCTATCCATGATGATGGTGCATGATGCTTCCTCTCCCATTTTAAATCACTTAACCTGTCCATAATGGTTCTGTATTTTTCATGGAAAATATTAACTAGCATTTAGACTCCAGCTTCCAAAAGGCTTCACTGAAGAAGAGTTAAACTCATTTTAAATATTTCTGAAATTTCACATGAGATGGGTAGCAGAAAGTTTTTTCAGTGTGGTTGGTAGGAGTCTCCTATTAACTGAGGCTAATAGGAATACTAAAAGATAACACAGACTAAATAATTTTTTATGAATTGCATGGCTGCCATGGACCATGGACTGAAAACTGTATTAGAGACAGTCACTTTATTTATCTGTGGCTTAGTCACCTGTTATAAATTAACATTATGCTAGGATTCTCTCAATTTTATCAACTTTCCTGAAAAAATGCACATACAAACTGCTAATAAAATAAGAAAAGGTCTCTTTATATATAGTCATGTCTCATTCTACATAAAAGCATTCTTTTATGTGATGACCTATTTAATAACCAGCCACATTCCAGCATTTGAAGAAAAGAATTAAGCTGTAATGATAAAAAGGTCTAAAACAGAGGCTCTCCTCAGTGTATTTCCAACAGCAAATATAATTCCCTGGAAACAAGGTTTAAAACACTAATGCCTGTAGAACCTTTACTATAGTGGAACAAATGCTACCATTTGGTACAATGTAACTGGCCCTTAGCTTTAGATATCAGTCATAACTCATACAGTTACAGGGATTCTCGTTTTGATGAAGAAAACCCCACTGTTCTGAAGATGAAATCTTTTTCTACTTTGGTTTCTTGGGGAAAAGAACTTTATTGGTTCATACTGTCAGTCTCTTCACTACTTCCCTTGGTTAAAGTCTGAATCTTGTCAATTTTCAACTAAATTTAGTTGAGACACAGATATTGCAAAGATAAATACATTTCCCTTAATCAGATAATGCTACAACCTAGGCTCAGTAGGTACTTCTCTAGCCTGCACAGCTCAATTTGGTTTGCAGAGACAACTTAAAAAAAAAAAAAAAAAAAAAAAGCCACGATGAGAAAAAAATTGTAGGAAGCAATGAGCAGAACACCATTTTGAAAGACACAGTGCTCAGGGTCACACAGCACTATGCAAAACCTAAATGCCAGCCTTCTGTTCCAGTTCATATTGTGATCCATTCATTCAACAGAAACAGGGGCTTCATCTGGAATTGCAAAGTGTCTTGCTAATGCTTTGTCCACTCAGCAGTGTGGGGCATTTTCTCTTTACCCCACATCCTCCTCTGCTCAGGTACACCACTGCTCTGTCCAAGTTTCACATGTGAATCTCTGATATGGATTCACCCCGATTAGCCAAAAATTCCAACACTCCTTTCTGCCCTAAACTGCTGAAAGTGTTGGTTTCAAACTCAAGGCTTCTACCACTTCAGCCAAGTGAAAACCTGTGTAGAGAAATATTTATCTGCTCTGAGTTGCCACTAGTGGGCATTGCCACACATAAATGGTATCCACACAAGATAAGAGTTCCTATTTGGTTTCCAGTGAAAGTATTTATAAGGGAATCATGAAGTAATGCTTCACCCACAAAACCAACATGCCTATGCCCAAACACACCCACGACACAGAAATATGAAGGATTGATATGTCTTAGTATAGCATAGTGAGGAAATCAGGTAAACAATGACAAATTATTTCTTATTATGTTTGCGATTTACTCTAAATTGCAATGTTGAATAGAGTTATGTATAACTATAGACCAGCTTGTTCTTATTAAATGGAAGGAGGTGTCTACACACAGATATTCTACCATTTGATCATGACAGAAATGCTCACTGTGTAAATAAGAAAAAAAGTATGGCTAAAAGTACTCAGAAAATTGCTCGCGTCATAAAGCAGTCTGAGTCACATCTGTTTTTCTGAAGAAAAAAAAGGACTGATAAGTATTCAGTATGAAGTAAAAAAAGAAACCAAGTGCTCTAGTTTTGAGATCATTTTGTAGTTATTTTGTATGTGCTGCTGCAAAATCTCTACAAGTGAAAAGAAAAAATATTTATAAATAAAACAAACCCATTTCAAACACAAACAGATATTTTAGATGCTCATAATGAAACAGAAATTGTGAAGATTAATGATAATGCCAATTTTAAAAAAAATTTATTTCTATCCACCTATAAATAATATTCTCAAAGGAAAAAGAAAGGTATCAGATAGCAAATGCAAAAAAAAAATATTAAAAATCTTGGATTGTTTTAAAAATCAGTAAAGTAGGTTAATTTTGTGTCTGGTAGTAATAGTAATGATAATGATGATGATAATAATACCACCTCATAAATCTACAGGATCTCTTTGAATAGAATTTATCTGGTGGCAGCTGAAGTTAAAATTCATATATGCAATGGTTCACTATGAGGTTTGAACTCTCAACAAGAAATTCAACATATATTAGATGTAAGCAAGATGAGAAAGACAGATTTTATTTCTTTCTTGACAACAAACTGATGGCATTATGAAAAGTGTTTAATTTTAACAAAATCTGGTAAAATTTGAGAAAATATTTGTTTTGGATTCCTGTTTTCAGGTGCCTATAGAAACTTTCCTCTGTCACTGGAAGTCTGAGTTTAGTTTCCACCAGAGTTAGACAGGAGGAACACCTGCAGGAAACAAGCAAAACAGTCAGGACTGCAGACTAATTGCAGTCATTCTTCAGTCATTTCTATGGCACATAAAAATAGTGAAGCAGTAGCTTAAAGAAGGAACATGAAGAGGGACTGTATGTTAGATGGCAAGGTTTTGAGAAAGAACCACTTTTCAGCATTAAAGCAGTTGTAAAATGTAACACAGTATAGTTTGAAAACTTTTATTTTTAATCTCTGCACCATTCAAAGAGGTTTCCAAACTGAAAATGGAGTGAACAAAGGTGCTTCTATGTCTCCCAAGAAACATATCCTGCTAAAAATGCACTACCTAAAGTTTCAGAAAAAAGTAAGGAAATGTAGACCTATTTACTCATGTAAAATATTATTGGTTTCCTGAGATAGTTATAATCTTAAGTTTATAGATAGCCTAATCAGTGATTGCCTTTATGATTCTGAATTCAACATTTGTCTTTTTTTTGGTTGTTTGTTTGTTTTGTTTTGTTTTTCTGGCAAGAATCATATTAAATATATAAACACAGATGTTTAAAAATTTGGTTCTAGGAATAAAGGTACAGGTTTGTTTTGGTTTTGGTTTTGTTTTTTCTTTTTTTTTAAATTCTAAAATGTTTAGTGATGGTTGATCAAGATGCTGACACTGTTCTCAAAGAAGGAAAGGGAGCTGATTTCCTGAATTTGTGGCTGCATGTGCACACCACATAAAGGAAAAGGGAGAAGTCTTATATGCCATGAAGCGGCAGGGCAAGGACACATGAAGGTGGAAAGTACTGCTATTATTAAAAGAGAATTTGCTTGTAGGGCTCAAGATAGAAGATGTCCAATGGGAAACATCATATGTGGCATGAAACAAGGGACTCAACTATGAAAGAAAGATGAAGACAAGGGTATATGTGTGTCAAGGGTTAGGGCTGGGCTGGCTACTAGACAAAGGATAGATGTTCTCTGTTAACCTCTCTCCTTTCCCCAAGGGGAAGAGAAGGAATAAGGGAGAGAGACTTATGAATTGGAAAAGAAAATTAAAACAGCTTTAATAGACAATGAAAATAATGAAATACATATAAATACATATGAAACCAATATCAAACCAAGTCCCTCAATGGCAATCACACCACTGTCACTGCTGACGCTGTAGGGCAGGCACTGGGGAATTCCCAGACCAGACTCAGAAGCAGATTTGAACTGGATTCAGGAACACACGGATTGGGATCCAACGCAGAATAGTGGACGTAGTCCTCTGCAGATGCCAGCCATTGGAAGAAAAAGATCTTGTGATCCCTCAACTTTATACTGCATATGGCCTATATAAAATGGAACACCTCACCAGTCAGTTTACAGTCCCCTGTCCTGTCTGCTCCTCCCTGCAGGTATGACCTCCTAACTTAAAGGACCACCAACAATGTGCACAAGATTCAGCAGTGGCCTTGGTTTATACAGGAACAAGTAGAAGCAAGAGCCTTTCTGCCTATCAGTCCTTGCTAGCACCTAGCAGCACTGAGCATTGTCACTTCTAGGAGCCTATGCACATATGCCATTAACTTCAGAAGGTGCAGTTACTTAGAAGGCGCAGCTGAAAAGTAAAATCGCTGAACAGAATTAGTTCTGTTCTAGCTCAAACCAGGACAGCGAGTGGTGCTGGCAAGAAGGAGAGTGCTGAAGCTGTGCATGGCAACGAGCTCTCCAAAAGAGACTGCCTGTGACTGTTGGAATGGGGAAAGGGACAACCTGACAAAACGGTACAGGAGGATGGCGTTCAGCTCAAGATGAAGATACTTAGATGCAGTAGTCTGTCTACATACAGGTGTTTACTTGTGTCCTCTAATTGTCAAAACAGCCGACATTCACAGTCAATGAAGTTTAAAGGCAACTCAGCTCACCCTAAATAAACATCTATATCTTGCAGTCAAGTTCGTAGGTGTAGAGGAGATGGAAAGACAGATGACAGATGAATGCTAGGTGAAATCAAAGCTTTATTTATAGTCTTAAGCCTACTTGTGTTTGAAAACTAAGAGATGGGAGAAAGGAGGCTGAGAGAAAAAGAAAGGGAGGGTTAATAATGATAGAGAATACTGATTGAGATGGATTAGTAATAAAATAAGTGAAATCTGCAGTAATGAAATAAGTAAAATCTGACATATCTGATCCCAGGAAATTTCAACAGCTGTTTAATCCCCAAACTGTATAAAAGAGTAAATGCTCACTTATCTCCAGAATGTAAAGTTCAATAAAATGAATTAAAGAATTTTAAAAAATTTAATTACTACATTTCTTAACCAAAAATGAACTTTGTAAACTCGAGATATTTTTTTGTCATTAAGGCTGAACTACCTTTCAATATTAAACTACATTTTTTACTGCCTTATGGGACTTGTCATTCTTTTCCATTCTTTTCCCAAAGAATAGACTCTCTTAGTAGACCACTAGCATAATATACCTGTAATCATGCAAATCCAACAAGTCTGCTATGTAGTATGACTTTACAGAAAATGTAGCAATCAGGGAATCTAGCTCAAAGAAAAAAAGGGGCACAACTCCTCCAGAAAATCTTTACTTTATTAAAAATAATTGTGTTTTATCTCCTGTAAATATGAATTAAATATTTGGGTTTTCCAAACTGAAATACTTCTTTTAAATTATTCCTCTTTCTACCACCACCACCCCCTCATCAAAACTGGTTAACCAATTTTTATCTGTGGAGCGCTGCAGAAGTTACGGTAATAAATTTACTGTAATTTATAGAAAATTAGGCTTTTATTCTAAAAATTAGTTCTAATAAAAATTCTGGTTCTTACTGAAGAATTGCCAGCTTTTACTTCTAACTGCTATCAGGAAACTCAGATAGGCACCATACAAACAGAAAGTAAGAGGCAATTCTTGCTTCAAAGACCAGACATCTAAGTAGATCTGACAGAGCAAAAGTCAAAGTAATTTGCTGAAACTCACACAGAAATTCCATGACAGAGACAGAAATAAAGATCAGCCCTTAAAACCTCCTGACCTACAAAGGGCTTTAGAGCAGTGGGTGTCATTAAAGGAAAACAGAAAGAATCTGCAACACGGAGGCAAAGAAATCTTGACTTGGTAGAGCTTGTCAATCTCTTGGCAAAGGCATGTGAATTTTTCTCCAAGAAGAGGGATGTGCTGGAAGCTTGGTTTAGATATTGCAAAGAGAAATGAGCAAGCACCAGGATTGGCAGTTACAGAAGCCAGAAAAAAATGAAGAAATTGTATTTGGCAAAGGAGTATCGAACAGCTGGAAGTGGAAGAGAGGAAATGCCTGGAGTGGAGAGGGTCCTCAATATTACTAGCCTAGAACATGAGAACACAGAGATTGTCTGTGGCTTAGACATTGGCTGGTGTGGAAACTGTGTGCTGGTGCAGAATTAAGAAGAAGGATTTGGCGGGATTTGCACTGAGAAGAGAACACAAAAGTTGGGTTGCTCAGAATGAAACTCTGATAGCAGAATCTGATAGGCGATAAGGACATCATAATGCATCTCAGAGAATCAATCTACATTTCAGATGTGACAAAATGAATGTCAATGAAAAACAACTCTCGCAGGTAGCGATAAAGCAGCAAGGTAAGTATCGTTTCCTATCTCAACACTGCAGAGTCGTAGAATTGTCATTCCACACTTTTGTATCTCCGAGTAAAATGTGTCAGAATAAATCATAAAGTGTAAGAGAAAAGATGTTTGACATAAAAAAAAGTCTACCAAACTTTAGCTGAAACCCGTGTGAAATTAATCCTTGATAACACTAAATCTAAACAAAACCTTCTAATCCCCATGTGCTATAACAAACTCCCTGGCGATGGACTTCAATGGCAAGGTACAGTCATTTTAAGACATATTAGTGATTCTTAAGAACTTTTTCTTCTGCAGGTATTGGGTTAAAACAATAATAAAAAAAAAACAAACCCACACTTCTGAACAACCAAAGAACAACAGGAAAAGAGAGCATGCTGCAAGAGCAATCTCTGCAAGAACAGAAAATTTCTCCCCAAAGTCTTTTAAGCTTCACTTCAAGTACTTTGCATTAATGAGCTGAGCAATCCTTAAAAGAACATGACCCAGCATACTATAGTAAATCAATAATCCAGTATTTAATGCACTGATCTTGATTTAAAATTGTTTCTGATATTTTTGTAATTTTTTTAAATATATTACTCCTTGCTATGATCTCAGTATACAACAGCTAGCAGAAAAAGGAAAGCACATTTCCTTCAAGTAACTCTACGATATGTTATTCCATAGATACTGGTGAATTTTTTAACTGCTTTTTCCACTAGTATTCCTTAAGGAGCAGGCAAAGATATAGCTTCATATAAGTAATGTGAGACATTTAGTACGCAAAACTCTTGTGCCCTTGTTTTGATTCAGTAACACACTTCTCTTGTATTCACTGTAGAATTTACTCCAGGAGCTAGTGTTGTCAGTGCCAGAATAAGCATCACAAAATCATTCAGACATGCAATTTCTGATGTCAGAAGAGAATGTTAGAATTACTGCTGAAAGAAGGAAGCGATTTTTGGAATATAAGAATCTTTCAAAATGAAGCCATTAAAAAAAAAAAAAAAAAAAAAAGATAATTTTTTTACAAAACCATTGACCCTGCTTTTCATATAACCAGCAACTCCTCAGTGACCTCTTTATTACCCAAAACGACACTGAATTTACTTTCTGTTCATGATATTTACATTAATCAAATTAATATATTTTGTAAAATTTAAAATAAATCAGATGCAGTATGTGAAAACCTCTTAATATATTTAAAATATTTTTAAATGCTTTGAATTAATGTACATAGCATGCATGCATTTTATCCTCTGTATCTCACAATAATAAAATAAGTCATAGTCTTTAGAAATCATTACTTCTCAGCTAGTTAATTGAACTGACACTGAACTATAAAACAAACAAACAAAAAAACTCCTCAGAAAAAGATCTATTACACTATGTTTTTCCTTTGGCTTTATTACATTATCTTAATTACTGAAACTTTATCAGAGAAAAAAACAGATATTATACTGAATGTATGTAAGATAGTCCAGTTTGTTCTGTATTATTTCATATCTCTGAATCTGTTGATACAATCATCTCTCCTGCACAACATCTACAGCTCCTTTAAGCATCCTCAACAGTATTTAGGCTTTTAAATTTTATACCATTAACAACACAGTCCCCCCCAAATCCAGCCCTGAACTCTGACAGACACTGATCTCTTTTCTCCCTCCCACACCCTGTTTTATCAGACACTATTTTGTTTAAATTGGCTACTAAACAGCATAGCACTGTACCTTTAAATACAAATCAAACAATATTCATATTCCCACGGTGCTGCTAGTTCCCCTTATGCATTGAATCGCCTGTAGATTAAAAGCTCAGAATCTGAAAAGGGATTCTGTTCTGCAGACCAAAGTTCTCTGTAGGAAACGAGGGAGAGGGTCAGTCCCGGAGTCACACACACAACAGGCAGAAAACACAGTTCTGATCCTCAGCTTTGGATAGCATCAGAAAGGGGAATAAAAAGCAGAAACACATGGCACACTGAGAACTGGTATCACTTATGGCTTCTAACCAAAGCAGCAATTAAACACCTTTCATCATTCCCCCAAATGCCTGAATTCTCTAAGAACTGAGAGAGAGAGACACACACACGAAGGCAAATCCCCTCTGAGCAGCAACGAAAACTTAACCTACCATTTTCTTTGCACTCTTCTGGAGGTTTAGCCTTTTTCGCAAGTCGTGGATCCAGCCATGATGTTGTCTTTGTGTTATGGCTGAAAAGAAAAGAGATCACTCTGAGCAGACACATACTGAAAGGAATCAAGTTTATTCCTTAAGAAAAAAGAGTTAGTCCAACAAAATTGCAATCGATACACTTAATTTGCTTACTGGTTCTAAGTAGCCCTGAAGGAGGTGTAAGAGTAATTGTGCAAGGCAGCTGTAAATTTGGCAACCTCAGCTCCCTGTCCTCAAAGCAGCTATTTTTATTAAAATCAACTCGAATGTTGCCAAGTTAACCTCATTGAAAATGCAGAACTCATCCAGAGCACAAGGAATTTATTACAAATACAGTGTTCTCCCGTTGAACGAGTGCCGGAGACAGGATTCTGTAGCATTCTCACAGTTTGCAGATAGAATTATTTTCATCTTAAACCTGTCCTTTTCATAAACACAGGTTTGTTATTTCTCACCAGCAGCACTGGCAAGGCATAGCAAAAGTAATGCAAATTACAGCATGCTCCTGCAAAGTCTACATCTCCAGACAGAGTGATTAATGATACTTTGTTTAACAAACCTTTATCTCTCCATATATAATCCTTCTATCAAGATAAAATAGATATGCACAGGCTGAATGAATCATGTGGCTCCTTTCTGTACTCAGAATAGATCTTTGAGGAATCAGCCATCAAATAGCGATGAACTGGCACAAACTGTTTTCTGGAAGAATATTTTGCCAAATGAATTGGTACTTAGCATAGCTAACAAGACTTAAAATCAGATCTTGACAATGTTTACCCTTCCCATAAGCATTTGAATTTGGAGTCAAACAGTTTAAAGAGGTTAAGAAAGGAAGAATATAAAACAAAAAAGGATGATATCATGACTCCTTTAGTTTCTGAGATGCCTTTCCTACAACATTATCATTCAGAGTCACTTCTAATCCATGTTTTATTTATCTAATACATCCTAGGAGGATCCTTCTTCCATACAATTTATATAGTACTGAATTATTTACTTTATTATTAATTTGCTGTGTCATTTTAAAGTGTACTTAAGACTTCTCTTACAAATATTAGTATAATGTGCACAAAAACAGTGGACCTGGCAAAAAACGGATTACTATGCAATGAGTAAGTTACTGATTAACTGATGCAGTCCACATGGTCCAACACCACTGGTTCTCCTAGGGAAATAAAAATGCATAGAGCCAGTTCCTTCTCCCACCTTGACTCCTTGTTTAGTCCACGGCAGATTTTTCTCCTGCCTCTGTTTCTCTCTCTTTTTCAAAACAGAGTGATACTACCTACTTCTCAAGAGTTATTGCCACAATGGTAAAGTTTCCTCCACATGTTGGATCAGAAAAAAAAAAAAAAAAAAAAAAGGTAGATGAGAATTATGTACAGAAAAAGTGAAAAAGTGGCAACTAAAATGAAAATTGAGACATTTAAATTCCTATTTCTAGCAAGCCCTAGTCTAGAATACCATTCTTAACAGGTAAAGGGGATAAATGAAACCTTCCCTTACTCTGAAAGCAGGGCTATGTTTGCAGAGGATGAAGAATGATAACCCAAAGGTAAGGTAAATTTGAAATGATGCCAGCAGCCCATGCTTGGTTGCAAATGTAACTAGGATGCTTCTTCTGAAGCTCAGGCTGCTTGTGGTCTCCTGTAGGGTGTATTTTTATACCGCAGCCACAGCCTAACTGCAGCTTGTGCAGACATACTTGAGCTAGATTTAAATGAACCAGGGGAGATACTGGCAACACTGTCACTGCAGCAGTCGGAGCACAGCGTGGGCACATCACGCCAGCATCTACTGAGCTATCAGGGTGCAGCCAGGAGCACACGCTGAACTCCACACTCCCATGGGTTCCCTGAACAGCACCACAGCTCAGAGCGAGCTTGGCCATACCTGTGGAAGCTCCAGTCACACCTCTGGCCTGTGGCCATGCCTGCACAACAGCCACTCTCTCCCAGCTACTAGTTCTGAATGATTTTAGGGACCCTCACTGGTTGCAGGATTCACAGACAGTTTAACTAGGGCTTTAAGGCTAATACATATGACTGTTATTATTGATGTTTGCTGTGGTATAAAGTGGATCTCAAAGTATTTTACAAAGTAAATAAATATCATTACCCTTCTTTTAAAGGTGGGAAAATGGAGTGACAGAGTCATCAGATGACTGTCCACAGCCACCAAACAGGCCAGTGGCAGACTCAGTACTAGAAGCCAACTCTGTTGCGAGTCAGCTGGCCAGTGTTTTCCTCACAAGTCCATGCATCCGAACAGACACATTTACCAGCCCTAAAAACACCCCTATGACATTTCTAGAAAAGATCTGAGAAATAAGTTTTCAACTATCTGTAAAGAAAGGCACCAAGCTGAAAATAAGCCAAATTCAGTATTACAGTTTAAAACGTAAAGTAGGTGAATTACTGTTGCTAAGGCTTCTGAAGAACAAGCAAATGGTTATGCTTCCTTTCAGCATAAATGTGGCTTCCATAAATCCAGAACTGATAGTTTCCACATCTGTGCATTGTGACCAGTCTAAATAAAACCATAAATAAAAAATCAACAGCTTTTCCAACAAGAGAGTGATCCTTCAGTCTGCAGCAAAATTTCAGAGGATGAAGACAGTATCTCCTCTAGATCAGCTCTTACAAAACTCAATCTCCTCTTCCAGTTACTGTCTCTCAAACCCATTGAGAGAACTTTTATTGATAAGAAATAATTGAAGGCATAAAATACTGTTTGAAAATCATCCCTCTCCTCCTTACCCATCTCACCATCTGCTACCTTGCCTTGCCTCTCCTCTATTATCCATACTGAACACATAGGTTATGTCTTGCAGTGGAACTTCAAATGCTTCCAGACAGGTGCTCCAGTAGGTAAAAATTTTTTCCTCCTCTGAAAACAGGCTATTTGAAAGAAGGCAGAATCAACCACACCTGTCTTTTATCACCTCTACTGTACCATCAATGTCCTCTTCAGTGCTACACAGTGCTGATTGCTTTGATCGTCTTAGGAAACAGGCACACTACACACAAAGGCCCCTACAACAAGGATGGACATGACTGCTGTTGTGCTGCTCTCAGTAAAAGAGGGAAATAAGTCCCTCTGTTTACTTCTGTCCTGTACAGAAGGTTTATTTTTCAGGGTACTCTTCCAATCACCTCTGTATCAGCTTTCAAGTTGTGGGTTTCGGAGTGATGCTGCTCTTGTCATACCCAGTGCCACACTAGCACTATGCAGAGTTGTTCAGTGTAACCTCCTGTTACCTGTCTTCCAGCAAGGACTAGAATTTGGGTTAGCCAAACATAGAAACAAAAGAGGGGCAGCTTCTTCCCCACACAGCTAGGATATGTTGGAAATGAGCGGAAGAACAAAAGCATGGTGGTGCCAGCTTGCTGAATGTCCCAGGGCAGGCTGCAGGGACACCTCAGGAAAGACGTCACCTCCATTGTGTCCCAGGGCCCCATCTATTCCCTCTTCAGCTCTGCAATGGACTAAAATCTGTAAAAGCTGAAGGGGACTTGATCTTGGGAGGTCACTTCCAACCCCTAACATTGTGATTCTGTGATAATAGGAAAGTTTTAACTATGGGAAAGAAGATGAAGGAACAGTAAAGTAGCCAAATTAACACCAATGGCAAAAGTAATATTAACACATCTGCTGCCTGAGCTGTGCACTTTAGCGCTTTTGAAACACTAAAACATTTTACAAGGTATAGTGCCTGACTTACCACTAGGTCTAATCATGGAAGTCCATTTAGGAAGCCTTACAGACAGACCAAAAGGAAAAGGGGCTGGGGATTTGCAGATTATTTATGAATTAATTGCAGATGAACAGCAGCAGCAGTTGTGGAATAAAAGCACAAAAAGGCAACTGGAGCAGTTGTCACTGACTGAATGAGAGTGAAGTGATGGAACAAAAGCATCCGGTGAGAAATATAACTGTGGCTCCACCAGTACTTTCCACTGGCCACTGCTTCATTACTCAGCAATAACCATACCTCATCATTAAAGGTCAAGTTTAGAAAGTCTATCCTTACCCACTTTCAATGATCTTGATTACTAGCTATGACTACTGAGCTAAGTGCTGGCAAATAACTATGCACATCTTAGAATCTATCTTAAAATCAAGACCAAATTTTGGAAACTTTCAAAGCAGTCAGCGAAGGATCTCTTTGGCTTTGCTTCAAGCAGGTGAACGTAGAATATTTTAAAATTCATCCTAATTTGTTATCTGCTATACAAAAGAGAAACTGCTTACAGGCCTGAACTGTTTTGCAAATTGACAAGTAATTTTTTTCATAAAAGTCACTCGGTAAAGCCTTGGAGCTTAATATTGTAGCCAAAAGTCAATAAAATAATTAGTGCTGAGCTAACTTAAGTCCTCTCTCTTTGTCCAGTATTTACACCCAGCAGAAATTATTTATTATAATCAGAGTCCTCCCATATCAGTTATAAAAAATTTTAAACATATATGGAAAAAATATTCTTCAGATGGTTTAAACAGAAAGATAGAAAGCTCAGAATACTTCCCAGAAACCCTGACTCAACCTCCTGTTCTTCTCCAGACTTCATCTGTAGCTCTGCTTCCAAGATCTCACAAGGACTGTTTATGCCCCTGTTCCCCACTATCACCACTGAAGCTAGATACCACTGTCAGAGTCTCTCCAGGAATCTCACTGGATACTCCTCCATACCTTTATGAAGTAAATAACATTAGGAGTGTGGCTTTTCTTATTTAACAATGTTTTATCTTTTTATTATGATTATTTGTTAGACAATATTTTATTTTACTTAAGATTTTAATATAATGGATTTGTGTTAGCAATCTGTCAGATTAAAGCACTTTGACAGATACAGTTTCTTGTACTAACAAAGCCCTCAGACAATCTTCTGAAACATTTTTGAAAGGAACATAGAAAGTAGTTACTGACAGTAATAGCCTTAATGTCTTCTGAAAACAATGGAATCCTATTCTAAATTGTGACTCTTGCAAGGTATATAATTTGCATGGTATTGTGAAAGGCATTTCAAAATGGGTATTTACCAATGTGCTGCTTCAGGGTATTTGGGGACACCACATATGGGTTTATTTAGATTTTTATTGTGAATACATTGCATTCAATGTGGTCTTCAATATAACAGCTTCAGCAAAGGGGAGTATACGAGACAGAAAAAAACAAAGTGCACTGTAAGTCACTTGACTTCTAGAACGCTTACTCCTCCCTCCTTTTTGTGTGCCTAAGCTATGTAGATCTGCAGAGCTCTTCAGGCAGCACAATAATGATGTTTGAGTAATTTATGTGTAGGGGGACAGTGACAGGAAAACAGAGCATTGAAACAGCAAGTTTGCAATTCATCCTTCATGGGGTGCTACCCAAACTTCTTGCACACATGTCAGAACAGATACAAAAGGGAGTTGTCTTCTATTTGTGGTTTGAATGGCAGCAGCTATGACTGCCTTGCATTTCATGCTGGCACTCTGTTAGATGTGCTCAAGGTATGTGGTCCTTAAGAGACACAGGTTTGAAGCTACCTATCCTGTGAATCCCAGATGTCCTTGGGCAGTAGATTAGCACTTACATGCTCAACCCAAATACAGTGGTGGTGCCTCTAGGCATTTGCAGGAGCAGAAGATGCTTATGCAAGACGTTTTGGGGAATATATAAATGGCTGAAGTCTTCTACAGCCATTTCTACTTTTTAAGTCATACTTTTTGATTCAGACAATTTCTGACAAAGAATGGGCTTCATCTTGTGTGATTTGAGCCATCTAGAAATTACACAGCTAATTGTGTAGGATTCCTCTCTATTCAAGGGAGAGGCACCTACAGAAAATAATTTATCTTACCTATCTTTGGGTGGGACTGGGACATAATCATATGCTCTTAGTGACATACTAGGTGCCATGGCCTCCAGCTGCCATTCCAGAATGGCACTGGTTTTGGCAGGTTCTGTGTCATATCTGCCACATTCATGGAGATGTCTTGGGCTATTAGTATGCCTCTACAGTACTACTTTGGCTCAGATCAGGAGGTCACTTTTCAAGTGAATCTCTCAGTTATCTTCATTTACACAGTGAGCATTCTCCCAGCTTGTAAGCTTCTTTCACTTGAATTTAAACCAGATGATACACAGCAAGAGCTCACTTAATGCACTAGAAGCCATTCACAGGCATGCAGCCCATGGCACCTGACAAGACCCACTATCTGTGGGTGCTGTGTCATCAGCTCCAAGTGTTTCACTCTGCTGCCTACTGATACTGCTGCTTTAGATGGGAACATGGTTTAGATCAGAAGGCATTAAGACTGGTTTTAACTCAAATCTGGTCTCATGGACCAAGTTCAGGGGTTCAGGGATTGGAGACAATTAAGTGCACTCCTAGAGATTAACTTTCTTTTTACTTTCATCTGAAAGTTCATGCACTCTGAAATGTGAACCAAATCACAGCGTGTAGAGACAACCAGATCTGCTTCAAAAGCGTACTCCTGACCTCCTTACATACTGCTGCAGACATACCCTGAGATATCCAAGGGCATCTTTATTGGTAGAAGCACCTACATTTAGGCAAATTAATTCTGCTTTTGTCTTTGGACAGGATGAATTAGCCTCTGGAGGTAATTATCTCTCTCCATTGGCCACAGAAGGAGTCTTGGCAGTTGGTTTAAACTGGACACATAATTCTATATGGCAAGCCAGGTGAGCTGAATCTTCTAGTTCAATAAATACGAAAAAGAAAAATTACAATAGCACTACAAGCATAGAGAAAAGGTGTTGGAAGAGGAATTCTGCAGAGCAGAGCAGCAGAGACCTTTGGGGAAAAGACAAGAAATAAGAAAGTGAGGAAAGACAGCAGGAGTTAGGATGGTAGTTTGGCCTGGATGTCAGCACAGATAAAAACAGCAAGTGAGAGGATACACCACTAGTACAGACTGAGAATGTCTTTATAACACCAAATGACAAGAGAAGAAAAAAAAATCAGCGTGATCTGATCATCATTATGCTGATCAAAACTGACCAATTCAATAAAACATATAATCAAGGAAAAATAATTATGGATGTCTGTGATAGTATGCACAAGAACCCTGATGATTCCAAATTGTCCACACAATAAAGTCATAGTGAAACAAGACGGCTTGTTTCACAAAGAATACCATCAGAAGTGAATATTAAAACAGCATGTGAGAAAACTCCAAAAGTATTCATCTTCATTGCTACTTAATTAAAGTAGTAAAAATAACCATAAACCAAAAACATGATGAATTTCAACATGATGCACTGATACACTGCTAATGTAACATACTCGCAAAAGCGCCAAGCTAGCTTATAAGAGATTGGGTGATTACTGCAGGATATGGAGGTAATTCTGAAGTAATCCTGAGCAGGTAGAAAGGTGTACTTCCATCTAGGTACTTCTAGTACCAAAGATGAAACTATCCAATGTAATGGTGTAGCCAGGCTTGACTAATATACCCTGCTTTCTGATGATGATGGAGCAACCAGGAACGGGTAAATATATCATGATTCTTCAAGTAAGCAAGATATGAGCATGAATATGTTATTCCTGCAATCAAAAGACTTTCATACCTTAAGAACTACTACAAAGAAATACTGGTCCCATTGAAGTCAGTAGCAATATTCTTAGAAACAAAGTAGGTTAGGATTTTACTTTTCCAATTTGTAGCTGTACTACTTTTCAGGTAACACCTGAAATAGCACCAGCTGTATCCAAAAGCATAGTGGCTGCTTTTCACTGTGAAGAGGAGAGTCCTTGGCAGAGGCCTGGTTTGTAGCTGTTTTGCAGCCTTTTATGGTGCTCTCGTAAAAAAAAAAAAAAAAAAAAATTAGCAACTAGAAAAGATATTGCAACAAGGACAAAAACAATGCTGACTATGCTACCCAGAGAAGTAGGTGTTGAAGTAGGAAGAGACTGAATGTCTGTGAGATGTACTGGAAAGTGGTTTGCTAAATCTCACGTGGCCAAATTCTCCAAAAACTCATCACTGCAAGCCAAGGAAGTTGATCCTTTAAAGATGTATTACAGAGATTTGAGTTTATTGTAGACTTTTCTCCACTAACAAAACAGTTATTAAAGTAGTATAAGCAAAGGAAACCATATTTGCTTTTTAATAGTACGGAGTTAAATAGCTTTTGTTATGGGCTGTCTAATATACTTGAGACTCTTCACCAAGGTTTAGTTGTTGCTCAGCTTACTGAACTGCACTTCTTGGTTTAATGTCTTACTCCCCTTACACCCTTTCCAGAGAGCTCTGCTGCCTATAGGTGGATAGAGAGGCAGTTCTGCCTTTGATAAGGCTCATAATGTGTAACAACTCTACAAGTACAAAGCAGTCTTTAAGGTAATGGTCTATGCGATGGAATTGGGAGAGTTGAGGTAGGGCCATTTTTAAGGCTGACTCCACATGATAGCAGATGAATCAAAAATCTCAGTCCTTTTTTATTCCCTTCAACACTGCACTGGACCAACACAGCAAGCACTGATTGTCTGGGATCCAACACAGCCAACGTCTGCTGACTTTGTGAGGATAACACAATGCCCCTGTCTCTAGTATGTGCTTTGAGAGTAGTTGGCAAGGTGAGGGGGCTATGAGGAATTGCAGCTATTCCTTACCCCTACGAGAGGGAAAAACTAAATATCAGTGATGTTTACAATTTATTTAAGCACACTGAAATAGGTCACACTTATCAGCTGTATTTAAAATAGGAAAGGAGGAGTAAAACTGTAGGGCTTTTTTTTGGTGGTATTCCAATTTATATACAGTGTTTTAAATATTGCATGTATTCTCAATGAAAGCAAATGTAGGAGATGGACTCCTATTTGTGTGGTGTGTCCCTGTATTTGAAAATTTGGATTCATATGTAAGAGAAGCTGGAAACAGCCCAAGAAATGTACTTAAGTAGCTCTTCCTGAAAAACAGTGGTAAGTATTATGTAGTAAGAAGGGATGCCCTTCCTGTTCTGTCTGTGAATGCTAATATAGTTAAACATAAGGTCATGCACCTATGTCAAAAAGGGAAAGGAGGAAACAGACCAAGCCATGTTTTGAAATAGAACCATACTCTGAATCACCCAGGGAATTTAGTACATGATTTTTTTTTTTTTTTCTTTTTAGTCCTTGAGGCGAAGGAAATTCCTTATGGTGTGCTTTACAAAATGCTAACTGGGCCATTAATGATTAATAAATAAATATTACTGTCTACAGACAGTTACCATTCTTCTTATGAAGTCACTCTCTCTCTCTGGAAATCTGCCCTGTTACTTTTGATGGCAGTTTTGATAAATGAACTCACAAATTTTAGAGGTTAGTCTGAGGAGAATGAATGAAAATGCTGTCATGGAATCTAAGACCTTTGGGTATACCTGTAACAACGTGACACTTAAGATCACTTACTACTTAAAGTCCTTAGGGTTTAAAGGCACAGTTCACACGAGCCTCAAAAAAAGCAATAAAAGATGCTACCTAGTAAGACTTTTTTTTCCACCCATTGTGATGTACACTTTAAAAATGTTTGGTTTTCATCTATTATTTAATAATCCAGTACAATCTTTACTACTGTTCGGGGAGATGTTGTTAGACAAATAGGTTTTTGTTGTCTTTTTATCTTTCCGTTTTTTTTTGCGAAAGCAAACGGAGTCTCTTCATGCCATTAACCAAAGTGACTTGTAAACAAAGAGGCAATTTAACAGCATCCCCACAGCATTACATTCCTACTTAACCCTGAGAAGACTGTGTAATGTGGAAACTCAAGTGATCAAAGAGTTGTTCCTTTGCTAGGATTCTAGCAAATAATCTAGTATTTTTACAGATGTGTAATTGTATTTTTTTCACAATTACATTATTCAGGAATATAATCCCAAAGGCAAGGAGCCCTTACAACGGTCTTTCTATCCAGCCTGCACCTCTGATTGATTTCTGTGCTTTACATAACATTCATTTAGTGGAAGTGAATGATGAGCATTGTCAGAACTGCAGTGTAAAACAGAGCACTTCCAGGAAAGGAAGTAAGCTGTAACATCAAAGGAATTTGCAGAGTGGAATGGCTGCTCTGTGGAGTGACAGAGCTATTTGCATTCACTGTATTTGTTAAAAATATACATTTATTTTCTATTAAACTGCCTGCTGCAACATTTACCATTGTCAGTGTTTGGTGTGTTAGTGACCTACCCATTATTCCATCCTACATTCCCCAAACATTTCACACATCTTTGTTACAAGAAGTAAAAGAAAAGTGCCATATAAGTCAGTCTGCTTTCTGTCAGAGCATCCAATATGTGCAGAAAAAAAATCAATTCTGGTAAGAATTGGTAAGAAGAGGTAAGAAGGAAACAAGGGTTTGAGCTAGCCCTGAGGTCAGCCTAGTTCTTCTCTGCTTGCTTGGTAAAAGTTACTATAATTACTCTTTTTCTAGAATAAGCATATTTTTGCCCTTTTGAGCAAAGACACTTATGTTCTAATAGTTACTGCTCTTTCCAGTTTTGTATATGCCAGAAGCTATTGTTGGTTATCCCAGTGTTCATGGAAAATCCCATGCACAAACTGTATTCTTATAATTTGTTTACACTTCATGTGATAGTCATAAAATTTTATATGAAATAAGGGACTTAAAGCAGAATTAACACCACCAAATTTTATTTTTGCCTACTAATAATCAGAAAAATGGCTAACACTCCAAATTGTTCGAGGCAGTTCTTTAAATCAAACATAAATGCTACTGCTACCTCTGTGCTAGTGTTCTGCTGGTGAAGATGTTGGGTCTTCCTTTCTCTCTCTTTTTTTTTTTTCCTTTTGTGGAACATGGCATTATACAATCTCACTTATTTGCTGTGTGTTTATTTTGATAGCATGTATTAACGACAGCACTTAGAGAAGAAAGAACTTCCGATTTGTTCCGTGAATTGGCTAACTAGTACCAGTAGCAACATGTATGTATAGCCTACCAACACGAAAAACCTTCTACATGTAATTAATTCTCCTTATTGTTCACTAACTTATGTTATTATTTGCGAATATAGCATGTTTACTAGGTAGTTTTCAGCCTGCCTATCTTTCTTTCCATAAATTGGCTAAAAGCTCAACTCTCACCAGCTCTGTCCACATAAGGAAGGAAGAACCCAATGATTGTGCTACTTTCCCATATGCACCGGAACAGCCAAAAAGCCTTTCTTTCAACAAAAGAAACAACAGCTTTAACCGCTGCCGTGGAAGCGCTAAGCAGTCCAGGTACTTATCTTTAAAAAGCAGCAAGCTTCAATGTAAGTCAGTAAAGCAGGGATTGTCACCAGCTCTCAGGCGCCTTCATAGTCAGAATATCCCTGCTGTTTTAATGAAAAGGAGTGCGTGCAATGCTCCACTCCACCACACAAACCATTTCACCAGCCAGATAAATATGATAAAGCTATTAGAAAGAGAAGAAATAAGACTCACTCAATAAAGTAGACTTCTCCCTTTTCTGTATAAGCCATTTCCCAGTTATCTGGCAGTGGTCCCAAGTCATCATTCTCTTCAGGTTTAATCTGCTTTGTTACATCCATATCCTCCTTTGCTTCTTCAGGCTGAGTATATCCTGGTGCGGGACAAGGTTGAGTGGAAGATACCTCACCTGAGACGGATGTACTCTTCTCTTCATGTTCACTTGATTCTACAAGAGAAAACAAATTACAAGTTTTGGATATCCAAGTTAATGGTGGAGAATTTACCAGGTGCAAGTCTCCAAGGAATACTCTGAACTGCAAGTCTTGAAATAAAGAGAAAAATTCTGTTTGGTTTACACAGGGGTCCCTCTGATGATGCATTTTATCTGGAACACAATAAAAGAAAATAAAGCAATAAAACCAAACTGAAACAAGAAACTAATAAAGAGCTAAGAAACAAGCCAAAGAGTTCTGGCTCATTCTGTCCCAGGAGTCCTTCCAGATGAGCTGTTAGCACTGAGCAGAAGGCAACTTCATATACAGCAGCGCTACCGTCTTGTGTCTTAACTTTTCAAACTATACACACATAAAGCAACTACCCTGCTGTTTTATTACAGCCAACAGATCCTTTTCAATTAAAGGAGTACCTACACTAATTGCTTTACATTTATCCATACATCAAAGAAATCAATATGACATCCATCAACTCATAGACATATATTAACTGTATAGAAAGTGGTTGTGATTTCATTGCCAATGTAATCCGTGGGAGGCTTGGTTTCCCACAGTTGGCACCAAATGCTTCCTATACCCAATACGGTTGTCTCTCATTGGGACCAAGAACATAGTCAGGAAGGAGTCTTCCTTTCTTTTGTCTTTGTCATCTTTCACTTTGCGTTGAATTTAATTTCCATAAAGTCACAAGTTAAAAAACGTGGTGTCCAACAGTATCTCTGCCACTATCAGTTCCCACAGTCCACCCCACACAGTTTTAGGTAAGCAAGTGCAGTAGAACTTAACTTGTTAAAACATTCGCTGAACACAAAGAGAAGACAAACCACAAAGATAACTAAAAAAACCCCAAAGAAACCAAACCAAACAAACAAAACTCAAAAAAAAAAAAAAAAAAAAAAGAGCTAAATAGGGACCAGGTGTACAATATTTAGGATTCTAAACGTGCATTATCCTTACATAAAAACAAATATGTTTTTAAAAGAAGTCAACAATGCCCTCTACAATAACACTCAAGAAGGTTACAATTTCTTAAATGAACTAAGAGTGCATCCAGAGCACAGAACTATGCAGATACTTGTGAAACATGCATGAGGTGGAAGGCAACGTGGGTGAAATAATCTAATTTGTGATGCTTAGGACAGCAAGAAAGAAGATCAACAAAAAATTAACAACAGTGGTCTTAAACCCCCCATATTTTAATAAACTAACAGAATTCATGTTTTATGTTATGGCAGGCATACTGGTAAGGGCAAAGGAGTTCAGGAGAGCTGGTAAATGAACAATACTAGGAATGCAAGCACAAATTGTTCTGTTGAAAAATAAGTATAATCAGAGATCATTTTGACTGAGCCATGAATTTTCAATAGTCGGCTACTTGAGATAGAATTGTACAGAAGGTGAAAACTAGATTACATTGTTAAGGATAAACATGGAAAAACAACATGGGCTTCTAACAGCAAAGCAGAACAGTCAGTCTAGAAAATGAGATACAGTAAGGGACATTAGAGATGACAACCTACTGTAAAGAAGAAGAAGAAGAAGTAGTAGACCAGAAGCAGACTCATTCCATGACATGGGAAGGAAGGAAAGCTAATAGCATATGACACAGAAAAAAAACCCAAGGCAGTTAGGGCTTTCTTTGCCTCAGTCACTACTACAGAAAGATTACCTGTGATTAAGTGACTATCGTAATAAACGTCAGCAACAGGGCTAAAGAACATGGAGTGGGCAGGGAAGAGGTCAGGTGAAAGCTGGATGAAGCAGCCGTTCTCAGTTGGCAGAGCCCCATGAAATGAAAACTGAGCTATTGAAGGAACCAATGAAGCAGACTCGTGGCTAGCAATGGCTACACCTTTGAGATGTCATGGAGGAAAGAAACCAAGGAAGAACAGACACAGCCCTGGTTTCAGCAAAGTATCTATGATTTAGGTTTTTAGATAGTTTTATATTCTTAATTTCTGAGCATCTAAGTTCCCTGTGAAATAATTCTCAGTTGGGCCATTTTTGTAAAAAAGGAGAAGTAAGACCCATGAAACTAACTTCACATCTTTCTACTTTTAGTTCCTTGAAGGATGTTTGGACCAGCAATCAAACCACCTACACATAAGGTCTTCAAAGATGATATAAAATGGTCAAGTTTTTCGGGAAGAAATTGTGCCAAAGTAACCTTATTTCTCTTCATGATAGCAACAGGTGCTGCTCACTGGGGAGAAATGATAGACAAAGCTTCCACGATCTTAAAAAAAAAAAAAGACTTTTGACATAGACACATACAGACTTTTGGAATAGTGTGAATAAAACCAGATCCGGTCTTGAACAGGGTGATGGTCTATAGCTCTACAATCCTATGCAGCTCATGATGCTAAATCCATGCTTGAACTACAGGATATTGCAATCATTTTATGCCGTTTGGAATGTGAATTTGTTTGTGTGAAGAAATTATTTAGTAAGATACAAATGCAAGTTTTGCTTAGTTGCATCTCACAGCAGAACAGTAGGACCCGAGGGGAGCCGGAGTCCTCTTCTCCTTATCTACCACTCCCAAATCCTATCCACCTCTAAGCCATGCCATGGCTTTCCAAAATATGTGACATCTGTCTGGTGCAAAATGCCACCATCAGCTGTAAATATACAATGTGGGGAGCAAATGGCTAGGCAGAATTCCTAGTAAAAACACAATGGAGATAGGGGGATGTGCGAGGGACATGATTATCTTCAATCAATAATGATACTATTGGAAAAGAAAAACAAGCATCATAATACACAGGAAGAGTAAATATACAAAACATAGGTCCTTCCACTTTTAGCTACAGTAAAGTTTAATCAGGAGTACTATGTCCAGCTTCGAGCATTTCATCTCAAGGAAGATAGGAAACAGTCCAGGGGACAGAAATGAAGGAAAGGTCTGGGGACGGGGCGGGGGAAGGATGGAAGGACTGAAAGCCAGAGGGTTTTAGTCTTGAGGAGAAAGGACTAATGGGTAGGGCAAGTATTTTCAAATATGTAAAAGTTTCCTGCAAAGCAGAGAGGATATATAGTCTCCATAGTCTCCAATTCCTCTGAGACAATGCAGGGGATAATGTAACTGCTGATAAATGAGGCGCATATATATATATATATATTTATATCCATATAAATGAGGATGCTGTACCAATTAAACTGAAGACAAGATGTAAAACCACATAGTACACATGACCACAGTATAACAAACAAATCTGGAGTGCAGGTGCATCACACACAATGGCTAATGATCAGCCAATGGTGTGATAGAGCACAGAAGTGGTGACATTGACCCAGGTCTGGAGATTTTACCATGATAATGGTAATATGTGTTCTTCCTCAAGATCTTACTTTCAACAGGTCTGTAGATGTTGGATTCTTGATTTTCAATAACTATATTAAAAAATCCCAGCCATCATGATATCAGAAAAAATGTGAAAATTAAGCCTTCAGGTTTAGAAGACATATTCTGAGCTTGTCAAAGTCTGAGATTGATATCAAAATATAGCAGGGGAAAAAAAGGAACCTGATGCTTATTTAACAACTTAAAATTATAATTATTTTAAAGGCAATCTCATGAATTATAAATTACTGGATCATTATCTTTTAATAGCTTACTCTGATAATGTAGAAGGCATCATGATGACTAAAATTCAAGCAATTAAGGTAGAATTGCCTAATGACATTTAATAACATTAAGCTTTACACAATGGACATCCTAGTCACACTTATCTGGAATATGGCACTATGGTGTCAGCTCTTGTTATATGTATCAGTCATTCATGTACTCCAGGTAAGGCAGATATTCACCTTATTGCTTTTTCTTTCTGCTTGTATATATTCATGAATAACATTTGATTTGATAAAAAACAAAGATTCTGGTTAAAAACAAGCAGTTACTTAAATGTACAAATAAAGTTTGAAATACTACAGTAACACACTATGAGCACAAATACTTAATCTTCAGAAAATAGCTGATATTAAAAAAGATACTAAAATTGTAACATGAGTCCAGAGGTATTTTTGTAAAAAAAAAAACCCAACTGACTTTATGTCAAGTGCAGTAGTCACTAGAGCTGTTGTCTTGCTACAAAACAGATTACACAGTTGAGTTTTCAAAAGCAGTTTAGCACAGTATCTCAAGAGTGAATGTTCTGGGAAGTGACAGAATAGGCACCAGTAAAGCACCAGCAAGTTATTGCTCATGTTGAATACAAAGAACCATGAGAACAAGATAATGTGCATGCTAAAAATACCTATACTTACCATTACACACTGTAAGTTCATCTCTGTAGTACTCCAACCCCAAATACCAGCAGTTAAAATATTACTGGTTGATAGGACATATTCTCTATACAGCTTTCAGACAATATAGTGACCATTTTTTAAAAACAACTGCTAGTTATATTGTGACAGTCTCAGAATTTGAACCTTCATCAATGCTACTGCTTGCACTTAAAATTATTTCTATTATTTACAGTCTAACTCCTGAAATTTTCCATTTAAACATATAAGAGAACCTTGTAACTTTATTCCTTACTTTAATGCTGCAGATTATTCATTTTGTAAAGTTTAAAAATTTATTCTTTTCTTCCAAAAGAACCTACTCAGACAACCTAAGCAATATCAGCAGAGAACAAATGAAAGGAAATATTAAATAGTAATTTATGGAGTGGTTTTAAGCAGCTATTAAAGAAAATATTGCAGCTCTTTTTACCGTTATTGTATCTAAATGTCTAATTTGTTAATTTCTGCACAGGAAAGAGTCCATCCACTTTAAATAACTGTTGGATATAAGAGTAGTTGAACTCATGTTTGCCAAGCTATGTGCATCTATTTTCTTGTGAAAGTATCACTGCAGCCTTGGAGCTGCTCCCTTTCATGGAGAGCTTTAGCCATATTTGGGTTTCGGTTCTTTGCACGGAGGGACTGTTCCCACTGACTGCTAACACAATAAGAGCTTGGAGCTGATGTGGGGGAAGGAAAGCAGGAGACACGGAGACTGGGTAAGCACAGGGTATTCTGTAGGTCCTGGGTTGTGACTTAGCTGTGATAAACTGAGTTTAGAGCACAACACTTACAACAAAAATATCAATGGATACAAAATCCTATTTTTTTTTTTTAAAATCTCATGGCACTTGGATGCTGTGTATGTTATTTTCATGCCTCGGGCTGTCTTTGTTGTGCAATAATAAGAGAGTAAGCTCAACCTGTTGCCTGGGACTACTGCACCTTGCATGGTGATTGACAGCATGGGGACTCTAGCCTTTTGCTTCACTACCAACCTGAGGCATAGGAATGATCATTTTGAAACTTTATGTCATATCTTATCCCTCAATTAATTTGAGCCTGCCAGAACTTTCATTCTCTGTGTGCAACTTATCATTGCTCAAGTAATGTCAAAATAATGCACATATATAAGCATTCTTTCAAGGTTAGAGTGGTTCTTCTGGAGCTTGGATGATAAAAACATAATCAGTCAGAAGTGTGAAGCAAATGTGACATGACCAACACAGTGTCAAATCATGATGCTGGTTGTAAAGGAGACTGTCTTAATCCTCTGCAGACACGAACAGCAACAGCAGTACAAACTGAATGTCTGACAAGCAGGTTGCAATTTGACCAAGACTCTTTTGACCTCTTTTGTCAAAGCATTGGTTTTGCAGAAATCTTTCATTTCTGTGCAGCGTCACAGAACCATAGAATGGTTTGGGTTGGAAGGGACATTAAAGATCATCTAGTTCCAACCCTCCTGCTATGGGCAGGGACAACTCCCACTAGATCAGGTTGCTCAAAGTCTCACCCAACCTGGCCTTGGTGGGTTTTTTTGTTAGGTTGATTGTTTGTTTTTTTGGTTTGGCTTTTTTTTTTTGTGTGTGTGTGTGTGTTTGGGGTTTTTTTATGCTTTTGCTGCTGTTTGGTTTGAGGTTTTTTTGTGTGTGTGTTTTTGTTTATTTTTCCTTAGGAAGGCAGAGCTCTTTATAAGCCTAAGGACAGATCCCAGTGAGTCCCCTCCAGGCAAACACTATTGGGCAGGCTGTTCAGGGCATGCTCATGACAGCAACATGATCAGTGTATCTCCTGGATACATAGGTGATTGTATCACCTATGCCACAGGCACCACATACACCATGGGCTAATGCAGGAGGTGCCCAGCAAGAGCATGCAGATTCACAGTATCAGCAGTCAGCTGCCAGATGAATGTGCTCAGCCTGCCCTGAGCTCTGCAGGAGCTGCTTTTTTCATGGAGAACAATCAGTGCAGCTGCTTGGCCGGTGCACACCCTGCCTGACAGCCCATCAGGAGGGCAAGACCACACCAAATGTCCACCTGTGGGCCCAAGAGCCTGCAGCACCACTAGTGTTGAAGTGTTTGGCTTCTCAAGATGTCTCAACCAAACCAGTCAATGGCAGAGACTCAACCTAGAGCAGCCAGAAGTCCAGTAATGTGGGCAATTGCATTGCGTGTGAAAAACTCAGTCCTTATACAACTGTCTGAGGGAAATCTGATGGCCTATAAAGCAATGTATATGGAAGTGAATTAATGCAAAATGATTCTGATTAATAAAGCTCAACAGATGCACAGCTTATCACAAAAGATACTGAAAAGTGGTTTGAAAAATCAGATTAAAAGCACAAAGATCTCTGAAACTACAAATGTCATTTACTGGTCTGATAAACATGGAATTTTCTTCCAGTTCATTTTAGATCTGTTACTATTTCAAACTAGCAGTCCCACATGCTACAACAGTCCTTTCAGTGGCCAGACTCTGATACCTCTGGCAGTTAATAAATCGTTAAGTTGCTGAACATCTATAAATAATATATCAATGTTTTGGATGTCCAAAGAGTCCTATATTTAACAAAGGCCTCCCATTAGAAGTGAAGCATTTAGAATAGGCTTACTAAAAGAACTGGAAATAACACGTATCTTACCTTTGTTGCTTTTTTATAAAAACTATACTGCTCCCTCCACCAAGAGTTTAAAAAAAATAAATTAACATATTCTGGTTTTCCTGATCGTTTAAAGACACAAGCTACAAATGCAGATACATTTTAGAGGTAGCTAAGACTCTGTCAGCTCCCGGAGAAAATGATTGCAGCAATAGGGTCCGTGGGAGCTACACTGCCCAACAAAGGCAACACAGCATGTATGTACAGAGCTGCTTTGCTACAATCCCCAAAGTCCTCAATCAGTGTAACTGATCAACAAAACCCTGCTTATGAAACCATGAGAGCCAACACAGGCACTACTTGTTCTGTTGGCCACACCTACAGGAATTACTTTGTGGGGGGCGAGGAGGGGGAGGAGGGGGCTGTCTTACACTAAGGCTCATGCCACAGCACATGCCATTGCCTTTTTCTTGGGTGCTGCCTCGCCATCATTCTCACAGAATCTTCCTGGGAGATGCAAATTATAGGTGTACAATGCAAGGAGAAAAGAAGGTAAATGTTGCTGTTCGATGCAGTTTGAGCTGAAGCACATTGCCCTGGAAACTGCTCTTCAGCAATGGTCTGTTATGTGGCACATTTCGGATAACTCTAAAAAATGATCTTTCTAATGATTTCTACAATACACATCAGAGATAAAATCCTGCCTTTGCCTCTTTTGCTGTGGAAGTATCCTGGCAACAGAGCCAGTCCTGATGTTTTATGTAAGGATTTCTGGGCTTCATCCTTTTCTGTTTAGCTGTGTAGGAAAGCCACTGAGCATCAGGACATTGCCGACAGATGCAATGTTGGGTGGAAGGGACGAGCAAGGCAACAGCCAGGGGGTAATGCTGCAGCCCCTTGGTGATCCGAGAGGGGAGAACGGGATCCACTCTCACCCCACCACTCCCTGCCACCCCCCTGTACATGGACTCTGCATAGGGATTTGCCCTTACATGTAACATTAGGTAACAACTACAGAAAAGCAGGTGGCAAATACACCCTTGATGGGAAGATACTCGGTTTGATGTACTTTCTAATGTAGTACAAGAAAAAAAGTGTATATATAGAATAGGCAGTATGAAAATCCTTTTTACAGTGCTTAGAGGATTAGGTGATGGATTTTTTGCTTCACATTAGCCTATACATGTAGTGAATGTGCAATATTACATTTAATTTTGTCATCCATATGATTGCCACTACAGACTTCCAAATCTGTAATTTGTTTCTGAATTTCTACATTCACCAAAAAGGATTCACAGAGTTTTTTCTCAGAGAGATATAAAAGTCTGGATTCTTTAATTCCCTACTTGAACAACATCAAAAAATAATTTCTTAAATGCTATTTCAGGATAAAAACTAAATACTGCAAAATGGTGATGCTGAAACATTGAAGGTGAAGCTGATTACCTGCTTGGGAAAAGTCTGGAGTGCTCTCAGGATACCAGTCAGTACCTTAAGCTCCTCTTTTTTTCTGAAGAACTATGATCCCACAGTTAAAAACAACAAGTAAAAGAACAGCTGCCTTTTAGGACTAGACATCGGAAACCTTTGTCAGCTTTATGCAGGTTCTGGAACACTGCTGAAAAGAGTCCTTCCTGATAGTGCTGCCAGCTAAGTTTCATCAGCACTGCCACAAATTTGTTAATAAGATCACTTTACTCCTCCACAATATTGCTAAGATTTCCTAAGAGTTTATAAAAGTCCACTTCATAATGTAGTGAACTCTCTTCTATCACCACTTGAGAACAAGGACACCTGAAATACAGAGACTAGATTCATCTGACCAAATATTACAGTTCTCTAGGTTCCCTCTATAGTCAAGGGAGAGAAAGAGGCACTTGTGATTGATTTCCTAACCTAGAAATCTAAAGCAGGTCACATGAGCAGTATTCAGAAAGCAGGTATTTTTCCTCTTCTGTCTATATGGAAGGTTTGAAGGGACTAATTCAGACACAGATATCTTTACAGTAGCTGAGGTAAATGAGATGACTCCTCAAAATGGGGGGGTTAAGGAATTTATTTTAGACTTTAAAAAAATCCTGTTATTAAGGATTCCTGGCTTTCAGTCTAGCAAGAACATCCTTAGCTGAACACAGACATTCTCACTGCAGGAGGAGGTGACTGAGGACTGTGAAACAGAAACACATTGCAAAGTAAGAAGGAAGAACAGACCTGGTGTTACTGTCACATCATTTCCATTGACCACAGGTCTTTCTTCCTCTTCTTCCTCTGGTGGTTCAACACCTGTCTTCTCCATATTGCTCACAGACTTATTCCTCTTACGTTTTCCTTCAGCACCAGGAGTGGCCCCTGGGAGGATCTGATCTGTTACATTTAACAGCAATGGAGCTGGTTCTGCTGGAGGCTTGGGAGTGCCGTAATAGTTGTCTGGAAACAAAAGAAAAGGAGGAACATATAAATTTGAAGAAATACATATGCTGCTGCTACTTCATTGTCTTAGATTAATGGGGTTATGTGAGGTAGGATCTGGTTCATCAGCTAATATAAAGATTATTTCATGGTGTTTTCTGTGAAGTTAAATATTCACCCTTCATGAGACAGTAATTAATTTTCTTGGTGGTAGCACTACTGATCAAATCATGCTCACAAGTATACACCATAGTAACACTTCCTGAAAATTTAACAGGGTAAGTTAATGCTTCTCTCATCCAAGTACCTGATAAATAGACAGCATATCAGAGCTGTTATTTCAATCTGTTAGGACAAATTAGTTTTGTAACATTTATGCCACAATACATGAGTTTATGAAGGATCAAAGACACCTTAAAAGTATTGGCTATTCACTATGTTATGTCATTTTTACTCACCCAAATTCTCTCACCCGCTTAGAAAGTAAATAATTGTTCAATGATTCAGAGATTTGCAGCTTTCAGTAATTCTTGCACCATCTCATTTTTAACATTGGTTAAATTTTTGCTATTCATGAGCTCCAGATTTGGAATAGTTAATGTTAATGTATTTTCAAAGAAAGTTGAAACCTTACGCTTTAGGACTTAAAATTATCTCAAAGTAGCAAAAAATTTTGAGAGGACTTAAGGTGTCTGACAGATTACCCTCTATTTGTCTCTTATGAAATCTCTAGCAAGTTCCTCTGAATCATCTTTTTGTCAAAAGCATTATTAGATTAGATAGACTATGGTTTGATCTTATCTATCCAATCTGTATGTTTGCATTTCTAGCACATCTGGTCTCAAAACTGGTTTCCTACTGATATGTCAAATTTGCCTTCAAAAATGCAGCTAAAAATAAAATATTAAAATAATTAAATAAAAGCATATTAAAAAAAATCTAACGACTCCTTTCTACAAGGAAACATAAAGAGTAATATAAGACACATATATAAAAAAATGCTATTTATACATTTACCTTTTCTCATCTGAAAGTTGCATTGCAGGGCAGTGAATATGGTGCCTTACAAGTAGCTTTTCAGCAGTTAGTATGTGAAACAAAGTACTATCCAGCTCTGAGAAACTTTTCCAGATAAAAAAGCAGCTATGTAACCATATTAATTTGCTGAAGATATCCGTAGACCACATGACCATTTTTTAGTTCTTACGGCACAATTTAGGGCTCATATGCAATCAAGTAATAGTAGGAACTGGCTAAAATTATTTTAACCACATATGAACATGACACAAATAAATAAATATGTTACATCTGCACAGTAAACCATCATAAGATGCATTTTTGAGACAATGTAGAAATTATTACTGGTATTCCTGTGTTTTCAATGAATTACAATGTTCAGCCACTGATTGTTCTGTTGGCCACACCTTTCAATATCAGGAAACAATTGAGCAGCCTTGAAACTATGGAATACTCTATGAATTTTTATGCAGTGCTTTAGCCAAATGATATTCATAACAGATGTTTATGTAATTGCCTTACTCTGGAAAAATTTACTGTGTTAAATAGCCCTTGTATACACTTTGGGCTTAGGAATGGCAGAATGAAAACATGACTCACTGGAGATTTTCTTTTGATTTTATGTGATGGCAGCAGGTTTAGCACAGAGCCCTGATGCCAGTAAGGCAATGAGTTGTGCCTTTGGGTGGCTGTCTATGACCTGCCCTCCCCCAGGCTGCAGGAGGTCTGACTCCCAGGGTTAAATCAGGGGAGTAGGAAGTGGGATTTAAGGGGAAAGGGAAATCTATGTTAATCCACTTGCAAAACTGTACCTTCAAAATATGTCAAAATTAGATCTGCTCATAGTCAAACGTCCAAGTTCTGACAGTGCAGGGTATTTTGAGGGTAAAAACAACAGCTTTGAAGTTAATGCTCAGTTGGAAGTCTACTTTTGCATTTCCTTAAGAAAATATTTGAAATATTACATGCATTGAAAAAAGGAGTCCTTAGTTTAAAAAATTCCTACCTGATTTCAGCCATTTCACCAGTCTGAAAGTTAATCAGGGCCACAGATGCCACAAGCATCACAAAACTTGTGAAGTATGCACCAATTTCCGCCAATATCATAAATATAAGCACACAAATACTACTTTTATAGGACCAGTGTGATACAAACTGTGAAACTAAAGGTTTTCTTCCTTTGTTCTTAGTTTGGCCATTGTCATGCAAAATTGAGTGCAGTAGTAATTAGCAGTAATGCTAATATCCTGAATAGAAGATAAGATTTTTTAAATGAAGGACATGTTCATCCTGTTTTTGGGTTAAACAGTTTTTTACTTTGACTGACTGTACGCATTAGTGAGAGAGACAGAAAAAAAAAGAGTAAAAGAGATTTCTGTGAACAGTCCATATATAAAAATATAAGAAATCAAAATGCACCTTTAGAATTAAGAGCCAAAGAGGATTTAACTTTTCCAGTTTCAAACTGAAAATGCAGTATAATTATAACTTCCCCCCTCTAACATAACATATAATTTTCTTTATAATCCCATAATCATTGATTTAGAAGTGAGCTTTGCATTATTAGTTGCTATCTATCTTTAATTCAAACACATGCATAAGCAGAGCAAATGAAAGTAAGAAACTGGTCTACAGCTATTGACATAAATGTATCATAAAAATGATGAAAAGAATCCATGCAGTTCCAAAGCAATATAGGATGAGACACCCAGACATTTTGATGAAGGAACAATGGTCGATTAAAGAAAAATTAGAATCACTGTAACTATATCTTCTATCAAAAAGAGTTCTTCAGTATCTTGAAATTCCTTGCACAAACTCTAGAAATTAGCATTAGAGCTAATGGGAGGTTCTCATAAAGCCTCAGCAATTGTCATATCTATGCATAATGCAGAGACTATAAATTTAAACACCATAACTTTTGTTGCAACTATGCTTGGAAAATCTCTGATAAAAACAATGCTTTTTCATCTTGCCTGAGCAAAGGACAGAGCTGGTTTAAGGTATTATTGATGATAAGGTAGTGAAGTTCAGCTTCCTCCAAGTACAAAAAGCACACCAAATAAATAATTTAAATTGTTTTTTATTTAACAACAACAAAAAAAAGGAATCAATAATAAAAAAAAAGAGAAAGCTTCCTAAAAGAAAATGTAAATCCCATGCTCATTGGCAGTCAAAAAACCCAGCAGTTAGGAGTTTTAAAAAAAGGAACGGAGCACAAACCAGAAAACACCTTTGTAGCACTATACAAAACCACACAGTACCCTCCCTTTTGTATACTGCCTGCTGTTCTCGTACTTGCCTCTCAAAAATTACATGGGGGATCTAAAGAAGGGCAATTAAAGCTTGGAACTGCTTCAATTGATTTTGAGTTTTCAGCTTGGAAAGGGAACAACTGAAGGGGGATATGGCAGATATGTATAAAATCAGGAGAACCCTGGGAAAGTGCCTAGAAAATAAATGAATGGCTGCTTGGCTTCTCACTACATGAGAACAAGAGGATGCCCAATGAAATTAGCAGGTTTAAAACAAGGAAAAGAAGTGTTGGGTTTTTTTTTTTTCACACAACATAAAATAGTGGCATTCACTGTCAGATGCTGCCAGTATCATAAATACAGTCAAAAAGCAATTATACAAAGTCATAGGAAGAGGAAAAAAAAAAAAAAAAGCCTGTTAAATATAAAGGTACAAATTCTGAATGAAGAGTTCCATACAATACAGACTGGAGGAGGGTAGGATGTATGTCTGCATGCTTTCCTTGTTCTTATTGGGTTTTTTTTTTTTGCTTTAACATCTACCAAGGAGCAGTAGTAGAGACAGAGTATGGGACTAGTTTCCCTTGGTTTGACTCAGTGAACCTGCTCTCTTACTCAGGTGCCTCCTCGTTGTACTTAAAAAATGCGTGCACACTCCTCTGCTACCCCAGAACAAAGGTAAGAGGTCAATTTAAGGGAGCAGAGCTTAAGCTGGGCTCTTTGCGCTAGACCAGACTAAAAGCCTTCACACAGGCAGGCCGAGCAGATCACCCATCTCATTGCCAAAAAACTACCACTGCTTGATCCCTCTTGCTGCTGTGCCTGATGGCCTCAGTGCTCCCAGCCTGCATCCAAGTGCAGCTGAATGCTGAGGATGGTTTAACCCAACCTCTTTGACTCTGCTGCCGAAACGGCTTGAAGCCACAGCATGGTTACAGTTACCAACTATTCCTTGCCACACCTGAGCTGTATGAAAAGGTCTAGCTGATTCTGCAAAGAGAGAGTCACATAAAATTACCAGAGAGGTTAACCCTGATGATAAGAAACCAGATCAGCAAGTCAGAAGCAGAAAAAAGTTCAAACCAGAAGGTCAGAAGCACATAAAGAAGAAAATTAGGAGGACAACGCAGCTATTTTTCTTCTTAATCTGAGTTCACCTGTGTCAGGAGGTAACTTTTAGTTCTGTAAGACTTTTATTTTATTGAAGCAATAGATCCTCACCTGATTCCTGAGAAAAAAGTAAATCCTTATGGAATAAAAAAAGACAAATAATTTGAGTGGTAGTAAAGAAGTAGAAGAATCAACATGTTGAAATGATAACAAGATTCAGATCTACTAATGACCACCATGCCCACGTGCTAACCAAGTGATCCTAACTACTAGACAAGTTATAAATGCGTCTCTGCTTTCGCCATATTGCAGGGACTGATCTACATGCATTTCCTCTACTTGGTCTTGCTGAACACCTTCACCATCAGCCTCCCATCCTCTCTCTCCTTCTGCAAGAAAGGAGTCCAAAATGCAGCATAGAGCAGACCCCTCCACATTCTGTCCTTTCACACAGGGAAAGGAAAGGAAAGGAAGGGCTTTTTGACAAGTCTGCATCCCTGGATATGGAGGAGGATATATTCCCTTAGCTCCTGGCACTGGCTAGCCTGAACCATCAGAGTGTAGAAGACGGGGGTTATTGCTGGGACAGTCCTTGGCTCCTGAAGCTCCACTGATCTCATCTAAGAAATTAGAAAGTCCAGTTTAAAAATCTAAGAATTATGTAAATTTGAATTAGGAAATTATGGCAAGAATGAACAATCAGGTGGAAAAACAGAGGTGTGCCAGAAACAAAAGCTTTTAATACGAACCCTTCCAACTATGGTGTAACTCAGATTCTGAGCCCAGAATGAGATAGATATTCCTTCTCATGCTTATTTTTAGAGTGGGATAAAACAATACCCAGCTACAAATAAATCCCTGTTTCTGCTTATTCAGCATCCTCATTTAGATTGATCTGCCTGTACTGTTTATACAACTTTGAATTGCTGAAGTATCAGTCAAAATTGTGTGAGTCAGCCACAACACTAGGAAATGAAAGACACACAGAAGACAAAAGAACTTATTTTTCAGTTATTAGAACAATAGAATCATAGAATCCTTTAG
>NW_008580750.1:5154-27366 GCF_000691845.1 Merops nubicus | reverse complement strand
GGGGCGGTCAGGGGGACCGCGGGGCGGCCGTTCCTCTTTGCAGCCCCTGCAGCCTCTTGCCTGGGAGGCACAGCAAGGTGTGCAGGCCCAGGTGGGTTGGTTTGGTCACACAGGACTGAAAAACCAGCAAAGTGTCTTCAAACAGGCAAACAAACAAAGAAAACGCTTTTAACTTAGTCTAATGTGTCAACCCACGGAAAACAAACAAACAAACAACCCAGCTTTGGAGGAAGCAACATTAGGTTTCACCACGGTTACAAATCTTTCAGTCCAAAAAAAAGCATCTTCTCTTTTTCTCTATTAGGTGCTACAAATCCAGCTTAACACAATAAATAGTTGAACAAACTTCGGGACCAGGGTGAGCCAGTTCAAGCACGTTTCAGGGCAGATAGAGCAGGGAGGTGAATTTCCCACCTACACAGCACATCTCTTTGCCTGGCTGGAGGTATTGTGCTGGCAAGAGTAAGCTACAGCTGGTCCCTTTGTTTTTCTGTGGGGGGAAGGAATTGAGATAACTTAAGGATATACTGTACAGAGGAAAGGAGAGGACTGAGCGTATATACAGACACTCCCCAGAGGACCCCAGGGGTGGCGTTTCCATCCTGCAGCCTGTGCCCCAGGGGCACGGAGGTGCTGGGCTCCCCTGCAGGTCTCCCGGGGTCAGACGGAAACCGCCCCGGGCACAATCCTGCGGATGTGCGTGTAGGACTTCCTGAGGGTCACGCTGCCGTGGTGAGACACCCCCCGGGGCAGGACACACTCTTCTGTCAGCTTCTGAGTTTCGGGGTCCCAGCACAGCACTGTCGCAATGACTTCGTTCTTCTCGTCCCGGCCCCCGGTGATGAACAGCTTGTTGTTGCAGGGAGAAATCCCACAGCTGGCTCGCTCGTGGGTGAACTGGGTCACCAGGCACCACGTGTCTGCCTGGGGGCTGTAGGAGTAGAGCGCCTTCATCGCCCCACCTGCAGAGGAAATGGAGATCAGTTTGCACCGGCCAGTCCTGAAAGAGGTTTTCATCAAACCACCCACTTCAGCAAGGCTCCATTCCTGAGGCTGGTCAGAAAGATTTACGCCCCAAAGCTAAGAAAAAGCAAAGTCACAGGATGCTTCATTGTTTTCAAAGCCAGTTCCGCAGAAGGCCACGTATTGTTCATAAAGCTGTGGAATTTAAGGCCAAAACAAACTGCTGTGGTCATGCAGTGTGACCACAGCACACCCAGCAACAGAGCGTTCTCATACCTGCTGCCTCAGCTGAGGACACCACTTTGGGAAAATACAATCTTTTCTAAAAGAGCTGGGATCAGGAAGGACCAGGTGTGGTGAGCTGTCACCACTGGAAGCAGGTACAGGATCTTTTCACTGATTCCTCTGACTTCAGTGCCCATCTGTCCATCAACCCTCCTTCTGCCTGGAGGTGGCTGTTTTCAGAAGCCCCTTCCTCACTGAGGGATTTGTCAGACAGAACCAATCATCTTATGTGCAGCAGTGCCTGGGGTCCTACCTGCTAGCACAGTGAGCATTTGTCTCCTGAAGTTACAGTAAAGGCTGGTTTTGACAGTGCCAGTCAAATACTCGAGGGGTGATTGAGTCATTCTGAGGTGACTTAAATTTTATTTCCCAGCTGGAGCAGACTGAAAACATGCACATTGTTAGTTACAGTGATTCATCTGGCAGCTGGGAATTCATCAGTCTGGGTAATTTGATTGCTTTGGATGCAGTAACCAAAAGGGTAAGGTCAGCCCCTGTGCTGAGGAGAAGCACACAGCATTTACATATGCACAAGGTGCATGCAGATAGACAGACAGACGGATGGGTGTGCATGCACATGCAGATTATAAACCTCCCTTCAGAACATCATTTATTATTTGGTGATACTCTGGCTTTATGCCAGCCCCCAGCACCATGTTGATTCTACTGCAAGTGAGGAATTTTCACCACGAGACAGGGAGGGGGAACTTTTCAGAGCTCCTGTTTTGGAAACAAATGTTCCTCATTCCTTCTTTTGGTTTTTCCAGCACCATCTGGAGAAGTGTGCAGGCTCCTTTCTCCCTCCACAGTTCAGCTCACCACCATTCAACTCTTGCTCTTCCATCTTTGCTTCCAGTTTTGTCAATGACTGAATTAATCCCAAGCACAATGTAGAGAAGAGGATGGGGTCTTTGGGTATGGGTGGCTCTGCTTCCATGACCTGCTGCTGGTACTCATGTCCCTACCTAAATCCTGTGTGCAGTGGGCTGTGTAATGCCCATGGAGAGGAGGGGGGACATGATGTAGCCATGAAATCATGCCCTTGCACTATGAGCCCACCTTTGGATGGCTTTAAGTGGTCTCTGGGCTGGCTCCAGCTTTCCAAGATCTCTACCATGCTAACAGGGAGCTTGACTTGGTGGCTCTGTGAATGTGCTGAATTCCCATCCCTCACTAGCTCAATGGGAAGAGCCAGCTGATCGTTTGATCATAGTCCATGGAGTTCGTGGGTAAAACAAGCACACAGAAGTCCTGCTGTGTCTAGACAAGGATTAATGCTTCACTTACCCACAACATAGATGTGGTCACGGAAGCTTGCGGCGTTGATGCACTTGGCTTCTACTGGCATGGCAGCCCTCAGGCTCCACGTGTTGGTCGCAGGGTCGTAGCACTGAGTCTTGTCTGTTGCCAGCTTCCCGTTGGGCCCTCCCCCAATGACGTAGAGTTTCTTCTTGTAGCTGGCTGCTGCAAAGGAGCTGACATTGACCAGGAGGGGAGCAGCCTGTGGGACCGTACAGAGTCGTCAGTAACCATCTGAAGCAGTCGGGCTAAGGCCCACAGGGTGGGAGCCTGCTGAGTTACAAGTCAGACAGCTCTTGTGAGATGATCAGGAGGGTTCAGAGGATGATGTTTCTAGGGATAAGGGTGAAGTATGTTTCAGCTTTTTCTTAAGACTGTAAACCCCTTAATAGATCTATGCTGTGTTCAAATGCTGTTATTAAAATTAGGTGATCAATGATTCTAAAGGTAGGGAATGTCAGAAGTGCCCCAGATCTCCTTTACATACTTACATACATTGAAAAAACACAACAGATCTGTTCATACTGATCTTTCTACTTGCAGCTGTGATTGTTAGATTCCTCCACATTGCTTTTTATCAACTAAAACCTAGGGTTTGTATCTGCCCTTATAATGCCTAATCTCATTGCTTTCATGGATTAATTGGCTGCTTAATACTCTCCTCTTACTGCTTTAAGTACAGTTAGTAGAACTGGGTTTTTTTCCATTCTGTTTATCGTGAAACCTGTACTTTCAACTTAAATGTACAATCCAAGCCATATATAATGCACAGGTTGATATACACAGTGTGTATATATACATTTATTAGATACAAGAGCAGTTGTTTTCTGCCTGTGCTCTGGTTCATGTATACTACGTTCTTACTCACTGATTTATGGGCTACTAGCCTTAAAAGCCACCTCAGGAAAGGGAAGTTAGGCATTAGATGTCTCACAGGCAATGACTGGCAGGCAATCCTGAGATTTTTACTCTCTGAAGGATATGCATTTCCATACAAGAAATATTTTAAGTACAAGAAATACTTAAAAGTCTTGTACAAGATCCTGTCTCGTTCATTGTTATGATTCAAAGCCTTAAGATTTACTCATTAAAATGCTCCAGATGAGTAAAATGTAGCGGGCTGCAGCATCTCACCTCTGACCAGCAGTTATGGAAGGGGTCGTAGGCCTCCATGCTGTTGATCCTCTGCATGCCATCGAAGCCCCCGATGGCGTAGACCTTGCCCCCCAGCACGGCCATTTTGTGCCTCCAGCGCCCCACGTTCAGGTACTCGATCTGTATCCACTTGTTGATGGAGGCGTTGTACTTCCAGACATCATGCTTTGTTTCTTTGCCACCTGCAGTGTACGTGACACATGTGAATGTCTCCAATATGTTTAAATCTTAAAATGTTCTCTCACAATAGAAAAAAAAATCATTGGTCCTTATTGTTAGCTTAACTGCCTACACTGTCACCACCAATGGCGTGGCCCTGGTATACCAGAAGAAATTCCTGCTTTTAGTTTACTTAATAGTGAAGAAAACTCTGAAAAATTTCTGCAGCCAAATATTGAGTACAGATAATTCACTGTTCCTTGCTTTACCAGACCACAACCACTTTCATTTTAATACCAAGTGAATGACCAGCCACACGCAGCGCAGTGACATACAGGAGATTTTTGTGCAGCACCAGGCCTTGCAGAGTGCTGCAAAGGGACAAATAAACTTGGTTTAAGTAGGACAGTGGAGGATGCTGCAGGAACTGCCAGTTTGTGCAGGGTAGATCCAGTCAGCTCAGCCTCGTGGTTTACATCACAAAACAAAAGACCTGTCTCTGAACTCCTACCCACAGCAGTCCTGCATGACACATTAGAGGTTTTCCTGTGCAACCTTGGGGCCATATGGCTGGGATATTGTTTTTGTGCCTCTCCTTCTGGTCTCTTTCTCCACTGACTTGGATTTGCTTCATATTTATAGATTGAAGATCAGAGCTGCACCCTGTGAACTCGTTCTAGAGCTGACGTGCAAGTGAATCTTTACTCGTGCTAAAGCAGAGAGCAGTGTTTTAGACAAGCAGTTTTGTTGGCATATAATTTTTGGTGTAACTGCAATACAAATGGATCTAGTTAAGCCTGAAACCACATTTACAGACTGAGTAGCTTATTCCATCATCTGTAACCTGATTAAACATTTGCTTCACTGGTGAATATACTGAAAAGAGAATTCATATTCCATTGAGAAAGTGTCTGCCTTCATTGGTATTCTGTACTGCAGCCAGATCACTGCAAACTGATGGAGCTCATCTCTGGGCCAAATGGCAGATTGAATAGGAGATAATTAGCATGCTAGAAAGAGTCGTTTGTAATGCTTTTGTCTCAGTATTTTTCACATGTATGTGTTGAGTTTTATTTGCACTCAAATAGCTGAAGTGGCTGAAGGGCCTGAATGCAGCATTCAGGGTTACAGGGGGCTGAGAGGCTGCAGGTGTTCCTGGAGCCCTCCCCGGAGAGTTCCCTTTTACACCAGCTTGGTCTTGCCTGCACTGAAACTCTGCTAGGAGCCTGAGCTGGACCCTGCTGGTCAGTTTGCTGCACATCAGGGGGCAGGGAGAGATTTTTGACAGAACAGGGGAGTATTTTGTTTCTGTTTTTTCTTTAGACCACACTTCTTTCCAATTGGAGGAAAAATTGTAACAAAATCAGTAAAAAGTAACAGAATGGAGAGTGTCAGGTCCTTCATGTCATTATTAGCTACCCTACAACTGTAGTGTTGCAGCCCATCCGAGGGATTTAACTGTTCAGGGAAATGGTGATCTAAATGTAGCCATCATCTTCTGCAAAGGACTTTCCTGTTGTTCAGATGGTAAGAGCAGGGAGGGCTCCAGACTGTACCAAGATATGGAGGGAAATGAGCATGTGAGAGGGGAGATCAAGTTAGGAAAGATTTAAGTCGAGTTATAAAAGAACCAAGTCACAGGAGCTAAGAGAACAAGAGTAGACAAGCAGATGTTTAATTTGGATTGAAAACCTAATAATTTTGTTTGGCTGGAAAGAAACTACTAATGATTTTGGCCCACTCAGCACTTTTTTGGGTGGGAAGGGTGAAAAGGAGGTAGGAGAAAGGCTAAGAGGGAACAGAGAGAGGGAGTCCAGGATAGGAAGTTAAGCAGGGAAGGAAGAAGGAGGACCTGTGAGAACAGCAGCACGAGGAGAGCCAGCTTAGACTCACCAGAGCAGGGGAGGTGTTAGCCTGGCCTGGAGCTAGCCTGGCCAGAGCACAAAGGAAGAGTGGAAAAGAGACACTGGAAAAGATGTCAGGAATAAAAGGAAGCCAAAGGCCTGTGACCTTGAAAAAGAGGAAAGGGTAAGAGATAAAAGGCAAAAGGAAAAGAGACCTCTCAGCTCAAGGGTGTGAAGGTGTGAGGGATGTTCCCTAGCTGGGATGTCTGAGGTTCCCCTCTATAGCTAACTTGTAACACAGGGTCTGCCTCTAGAGTAAAAAGAAACTCCTTATGGTGGGCTGAAAGGAAAAACCACCCTTATTTGTAACTAGGGAAGGAATAATCTAATTCTTATCCCAGGATAAAGATTTAATAAGTTTTAAGATGGAATGAAGTAATGTGTGGGTTCCCAAAAGAAGGAATGCAATGGAATATATTTGAATAAAGGCAATGGATGGCTCCTCATGCTTAAGCAAAGCATTCACACTTCAGCCCTCCCTTCTCCTTTCTCCTGTTTTAAGTGAGCAGAGGGTTTGGGGGATGATTTTGCAGGAGGAAGCATTGTGCCCAGGGCACTGCTCTGTACCGTGGCCTGTAACTGACAGTGATCAAAAGCTCGCTGTCACTTCTCCTCTGCCAGGCAGAATGACATCACCCAACTTGTTTTTGACAGGCCATCAAAGCCAGGGGTCAAACTGACTAGCAGGGTTGAGCTTAACCTTTTCATGGTCAAAGTAAGAACTCTATAGCTCCAGGATCAAACCCCTACATGCAGCTCAGCTGTATTTGTGTGCAAAGTTAAACATGCCTCCTGAAGCTCTCAGGATGGGGCCTGCAGGTGGGATGTGTGTCTGGACCATTTGGTTTCATCCAGCTTTGACAGTTAATAGTACTGTTGGCAAGTGGGCACTTCTGGAGTCCTGTCTGATGGCTCTTGAAGGGCTCCTGCACATGGACTTGTTACAAGAAGATGCTGGAACAATTATTCTTCATTTTATATTGGGTAAACTGTTCTCAGGGGCCTTTCTGCAAGCACGGTCACCGAGTCTTGAGGGTGCTGCACACAAGTAGCCATGTGTACAGATTAATGTTGTTTGGAGAGGAATCCTGTGAGATTCCTCTCCAGACCAGGGCTAGGCAGTGTCCTCACACGTCCAGCACTTCTCTGGAACCTGGTCAGAGCCAAAGCATTAGGAATACCTGCAGTGCTTAATTCTCCTAAAGCTGCCTCGAGCAGGCTCTCGACAAAAGCTGGAAGGAACTGTGAGAAGCTAATTGTGAGAACCCTCCTCTCCCCTCTTCCACTCCCAAAGTCTTGTTCCTTACCCGATATGTAGACTTCATTTTTTAGGGTAATGCATGCAAACTCCACCCACTTCTTAGTCTCATTCTCCGTCTCCTGCTCTGTGATTGGTAATTTTGCTACTTCCAGGCGGCTTCGCCTCAAAGGATCCAGGCAAGTCACTTCTGCTACAAACTTCTCATCTTTTGTACAGCCCCCTATGATCATAAACACCTCAGACTGGAACTCGTGCATCCTGGGCTTGGTTCTTTCTGTAATAATCTAAATGCAAGCAAGACAGAGTGAGTACACAGGGCACTGACACCTCCAATTACACAAAGCTCTGGTGACCTTTTTTCTGATTACCTGTTTTGCAAATCACAACTGCCAGACATCAGATGAACCAATTATCAAACACTCTCTAAGTTGCAAGCCTGGAAAGCACCCTAGAAGCATTCAGTAGAGCTTGCTGTATCTTTCTTTCATCAGGATTTCTCCAACTATAGATTTAGTTGCTTTTGCCTACCCACTAGGATCCTTTCAGATCTTCTTGGGAGTTCCCAGGGTGCCCCCAAGAGCTGTGAAGGTGAGCACTAGTGACAAGGCTGGGTGCACCTGAGGCAGCTGAAAAGGACAGGTTTTATCTGGGCTGACAAAGTGGGGGCAAGGTAGGAGGGCCCCAAGGTTTGTGTATGCCCGGGGGAGCTTGGAGAGAGCAAGACTGCAGTTAGGGTTAGCAGAAAGTAAATGCTCTCAGTATGTGTCCTGGTGAGATCTGTTGAAGTGTCACAGCAATGACAGTTCTCAGCTGTGGGGGGTTGTATTTCTTTCTTTGTTTATAAGCCTCCTCTTGAAGCCTGAACTGGAAGATTTATTTAAAGCCTGCACCAGGCTTTGAAGCGTGGTTAGCTCTAATTTGCTGTCTGCTGGCTCAGTTTATAGACCAGGGCTTTGTTTCAGGGACACTGGAAAAAAAAGTCACTTCCTGGGTAGATGTTCACCAGGAGCAAAGAATGCAGGGGGTGTTTGGAAACTTGTGTTCCTCCTGGAGGAAATACCTGCAGGAAACGAGTGCAGGAGTGTCCCGAGGTGTTCTGGCTGAAGGAGAGAAGGAATAACCTCCTTTATCCTCCCCAGCCTCCTCATTTTTCATACTGGAAGAAACTCAGTGTAGAAGGTGTGGGGAGCATATAAACTTGTCTCCCTGCTTATGCTGTGTCACAGGGCATTTGCCAAGTTGCAGACCCTCAGAGCCTGCTGGGAGAGCCTCCTCTGTGGGGTTCCCTCCTGCCTGGCCTGGAGAAGCAGTCCGTGGACCCACGGGTTCAGTGCTGTGCCAGTAGGCAGCTTGCTTACTTACTTCCCTTTCCACTTTTAGCAGGTTTCCATAAATTGGTGTAATATATCTATATTAAAAGATGTTATTTACACAGGCATAAATCTCCTATTTTCCCATGTTTAGCAAATTACTAGGCTAAGTTTTTTAAAACATCCATTCCAGAACTTGCCAGCATTCAGAATTCTGTTTTTAACCCACCTGTCACCACTGGTGGGTGTCAGCCCCTGGGGGGATCACTGGCAGGGCTGCCCCTGACGGCTGCCCCTTTGGAGGTGAGTGTGATGAGTGTTCAGCCCTGAGCCACACTCCCTTTATCTGTCCCCTGTGGACCTGGCAGCACTGCTGAGAGGGGCGAGGCTGCCGCAAGGAGTTCCCACCAGACTGGCCAGCACTGCCCCAGGTCATGTTCTGGAGCCCTTGGCCTCTTCCCCCTGCCAGTGACACATCCCCTGCTCATGCTGGATCCACAGCCTGCTCTGGAGGCCTCCTGCCTTCCTCCAGCTCTCTGTTTGAGGAGGAACACACGTTTCCTCACACACTCACATACCTCTGCTCCTCTTGTGAAATCTGACCTCTGGTTGCTCTCCCCTCTACCCCATATTTTGGGTCAGGAGACGTGACTGATTGATAGCTAACCTTCCAAAGAGGGTGGGCAGCTGGAGAACTGGAGACCCACCACAGCCAACCTCAAGCTGGCAGGACAGGACTGGATTGGATGGCAGGATGAACCTGACTCTTTGGGCGCAGGGACCTCTGCAAATGAGGAAGATGGGCAGACCTCTTCCCTGGGGAGAGACTGTCTTCTTCACAGGAGGTCCTCTCTCTCTGAAACATTTCCCCCATAAATAACAGACAGAGATGTTACATACTCAGATTTGAAAGGGTCATTCCAGATTGTGGTACAGCGTAGAGGGAAAATTATTCTTCCTTTCCTAGGCTTGAAATAATAGCTGAGAAGGTGAGGTGTCAGGAGTTACACCGTTTGCCTCTCTGCTGGGGAAGTCACCTGGGGTCTGTGTGTAGCTGTGGCACTGTGTGTATGAAGGGTTGAGCTCAGATGTTCATAAACAGGAAGCTGTGCACTCTGTTTTAAAACAACCTGCCAAAAGCTTCTAAACTAAATCATCAGGATAACTGGTGAGACCCACCTTGGCTTCTCAGTGGCACCAGTTAGTGAAACCTCAGTGTGAGTGCTTGTTTCTGCCTCCCAGAACTGCTCCTTCCGATGGGGGTTTTGAGCAGAAGCGTGAGACATTCAGGAGAGCAGCGATACCTTCTTCCTTCACTCACCTCGTTGCCTGACAGGTGGTACATTCTTGCTTCCTGGAGCAAAGGAAAAACATCTGGGCACTGCCTGATGAGTTGGTCGGCTTCGACAGTCTCTACGAAGTACCAGGGGTCGAGGAGGGGCAGGCGGACGTGCTGCAGCATAGGGGGAGCCGCTCGGGCTGCCGGTGCCGCACCCAGCCCATCACCGTCTCGAAGACCTGCGCCTCCTCCGTCACCTGCAGCTCGTCGCTCCGCAGCGTGCTGCACAGCACCTCGGCCGGCAGCTCCAGGAACTCCTCGTGGTTCAGCACCTGCGTGAAGTTCTGGATGATGTAGTTCTGCACTTGCTGTTTCAGGCTGTGCAGGGAGTGGGCGTCGGCCAGCCTCAGGATGCCGACGCAGTTCTCCGGCTGCAGGGCCTCGGTGAGGAAGCTGGCACAGGCGTCCACCATGCGAAGGAACTGGGGACAGACAACGCAGTGTGAGCACTGAGGGGGGCTGTGTCCCGGGGGAGCTACGGAGCTTTGGCACTGGGTCCCAGCCAGCCACGCACGGTGCAGCAGAGAGCAGGGGGAGACAAGAAATCAGTCATACAAGGACGGGTACCTCCCAGAACCTGCAGTCTGAAATTAAAATTCCCCACTGTTTTTTCTCTCCCACTGTTTTTTCTCCTTCTACATCCCTATTGCTCCTTTTCCCTCTTGCAGGACACAGAAGACAGTCATTAACTTTATTTGTTTCTCCAAAGTAAAGGGTTTTCTACCATTCCCTCCATGAAAAGCACTAGCAGCCACAAAGTTACAAAGCACAGAAGATCCCCAGGCTTCAGACCTGCTTCATCTTACACATCAACTCATATCAGCTAGAAGTTAGCCTGGTTTTAGAGTGCAGGTGGCTCCACAGTCTGCATTTATGTGCCCACCATATGAACACTTTACGTGTCTGAGGCCTTGCAGGGGTGGTGGAAAATGAGTGCTGAGGTCTCTGGGGTTTGGGCCAAAGTGCAGCCCCCCCAGCATGGATGGGCTTGCTGTCCTGTCCTGGGGTACGTGGCAGGAGGAGACTGACCATCAGCAAGTCTTTGAGCTGCCTGACAGCCAGGGTTGTCTGCCAGGTGTCTGTTGTGGGGGAGGCCTTCAGAGGTGTTAGTGACCTGTTTTCCTTGGCATCACTGTGGGTTCAAAACAACACAGACGTGTGTTCTACACACAGAGTCTGCTTAGTCAAAGAACTCACCATGTTTGTGTTCAGTAGAGCATCACAACTCTCATCAATTTCCTTTGCACAGCAGCCCCACCTGAGGGTCCCCAATGTGCAGCTCCTGGAGCACAGGTGTCTGGGGGGCATTTGCTGTGAGCCACGACGTTGCTGGTTGCTGGTGATTATTTAGGAACTGGGAACCAGTTTGGGTTAAAACTACCAAGTTACAGTGCTTCAGCCTGGGCTTTCCACCACCTCTGATTTCAGCTACAGGTAGGGCATCAGTGTTCCATGTTGGTTTTGCCACTGAGCTGTGCAAACAGTGGCACAGACCCAGACGGGTCAGAGCTGATGCTCTGCATTTCCCTCCGTGCTTTTTGGGTCCTTTTTCCATCCAGCGTCAGCAGGCAAACAATTTTAACTCATTCTGTCCCACTGGGGAAAGCTGCACAGCAGTAATTTAGGGGCAAAGAGGAAGCGAAACGTTTTTAAACACAGTAGTATGTAGATTTGTTTCAGTAATGAGGGCAGAACCTGCTGGGCCCGGCGGTGTCGTGTTGACACAATTAGCCTGTTTACCAGAGCCCGGCGATGGCAGACGCTGCGCGCAGACTGCCTGGTTCCTGTTTTACATTTAGATGTGGTCAAGAGTTTAGAGAAATGCAACTGCCTGGTGAAGGAGGGTGCAGGAGCTCTCAGAGGAGTTGCTGCCGTTGTGTAGGTAGGGCAGCGGCACGCCGTGGCACCGCTGCCAGCCCTGGCACCTGCCCCGCTGCCCCACGAGCTGGGCTAGCACAGGGCTAAGGCTGGGCTCAGCAGGGCGTGCCCCTGAGGGTCTGAAAGGACTGTGCCAACACCGGCTGCTCCCCAGGCCTCAAAAGCTGGCAGTAATGGTGCAAAAACCCAAACCTGGCATTTGCCGAGGTCATCCACGCTCCTGGGAATAACCCCCAGAAGGACGTTCTCGCTGGGCTGGCCCAGCCCCTGTGGAGCACTGGGGTTATTTACACAGGGCCTGTTAAGAGCAATACTCAGGAGATGGCACTGGAGGGTCTCCTGCCAGGCAGTGCACGTGGGTAACGGCCACGCGGCACCACGGGACACCCCGGGTGGCTGTGGCTGTGGGCAGACAGCTGCAGAACTGCCAGCTGTGGGTGTGAGAAACAGCCCCACCGAGCCTTAACCAGAGAGCCCGAGCCACTCGGAAGTGTATCGAGGCAGGACTTTCCCTGGCTGCTGCTCCTCATCCCCATGCTGTGCTGTCTCCCCACCACTCCCTTCATTTAGAGACAAAACTCCCCCCAAAACTCCCCCAAACTTGCTGGGTGTGCTTCAGTCAGTCCCATGAGAGCAGGTGACTCAGGAGAGTACCCAGGAGGGACGCCCCAGCCTCTGCTTCATCTGCTCTGGTTAGTCTCACAGAGCTCTAAATTTTCTTCTTTCCCTTCTGTGAGAGCCACCTCCTAATGCCACCCCAGGCACGATGAAAGCCCTGTTCCTGGGAACAGTTTCTTCAGTAACTGGGTCCTTCTGATACCCATTGGAATCCAGGTTCTGACTTGCTAGAGAGCAATGCTAGAGCCGTAAGTTTTCTTGGCCTCCACTTGGCCATCTTGATGAATAAAGCAATTTATTCTCCTCAATGAAGTCCTTGCTTGTCCCAGCTGTGGTTCAGCTGCCTAGCTGTGGTGTCACTAGCAGTGTCCTCAGACAGCCACCCGGCCGCTCAGCGCCGAGTGGCTGCGGGCTGGTTTTCAGATAATTGGCAAGGTATTTACCTCACAGGGTTTGCTCCTGAGGAGGGGATTAACAGGGATGAGAGGTGCTTTGGGAGCCAGCGAGGCCCTGGGGCTGGGGGTGCTTCAGCCGTGCCCTGGGGACAGCAGGCAGGGTGCTGTGCCCCTGCAGCGGGCATTTCACAGCCCTTTGGGGCAGCTCTGCTTCCCTCAGGCTGCTCAGCAGCCTCCTTCCCTCCACCACCTCTGCTTCCACCGAGCCGTGCAGAGGGGCTGGGGTGATGCAGAGGTGCCTGGGAGGGCAGGAGGGGTGCAGGCAGGTCTGAAGGTTGCTGAGTGACCCGGGGGCAGGCAGAGCTCTCTGCCACAGCCCCGAGAGGCAGCTGAGATCTTGGCCCTGCCAAGGACGGGTGAAAGGATGAGCTGCTCCGCAGGCAGTGCAGGCGGCAGAGCGTGCTAGGCTGGACCAGGGTGGGACCACCACCCTTGTGACATGCTGGCTGGGCAGCCACCAGCCCAGACAGAGGAGGTGACTATTGAACTCGTGTTGCAACTGTGTTCTAGGTGGAGAAAATTCGTCTGGGTCACCTCAGGGTGAGGCTTAGCTGTTCAGCAGCTCCCTGTTCCAAACCCATCACCTGCTCCCCCAGGAGGAAATCTCTGTACACAAAGCACGCTGTCAGGGACTTCTGTCTCTCTGAACAGCCTTACACCTCTTCCTGGTGACAGTTTTGGATCTATTCGATCAAAACTTACTGGGAAGGGACTAAGGGGAGGTATAAATATGGAAAAGTTTTTCAAACAGTTTCTAGAGAGAAGTGGAGTATCTCTTGTGGAATATCTAGAATTGTGCAAGTTGTTTCTCTTTGGGTTCTTTGTCAAGTCTGAGAAACTGAAAGGAGGCATTGCCAAAAATTGTTGCTAGTTAGATAGAAAAGTTCTATTTGGAATTTGATTTTCTCACATAATTAATTGGAAGGAAACAATTTCCCAAATGAAAATGTTGCAGTAAATCACAGAATTCATCTTTCCAGCTGTTGATATACTGAAACGAAATATTTGTCTCTTTCAACTGTTTCTGTTTGTTCTTCAGCATAAATAGCAGAGAATAGCTGGCAGAAAGTTAGTAGATACTAAATCTTTTTTACACAAAACACATTTCCAGCCAAAAACCTTACCCGTGTATAACGTGAGGCTTTAAGGCCTTACAAATCTTGACAGCATCCAAAAGCATAGCAATAAGACTTGGGATCACTGCTTTTAGTTGAATGTGACTGGTTTTCTTTTTTTTTGTAGTTTAGTGGCAGTGTTAGCTAGTTTTCTTAAAGCACCAGCAACAAGAATCATATTTAATCTTAATTTTAATGAAAAATAGAGAAGAGAAAGGGAAAAAATCTTAAGTTTATACTTGTAAGGGTTTCAGAAAAAAAGCCCTGAGGACCCTGAGGAAAGAGGTTCAGAAGAAAACAGAAAGACAGAATAATGTCCTGAGAGTGAACCAGAAGTAACATTTAAGTGCTACCAGGTTGTGGTATTGGCCTGCTGAAAATGTCAGCAGTTATTGCACTCTGGCCCCAGGTGACTTTAAAGTTACTCCACCTTTTCTGAGTTACCTTGGGGAGCACCTTGTGCAAACTTTCCCTCCTCTCCCCACAGCAAGTACCAGCTCACGTTACCCCAAAGGCCACAGGTTCATCTCAGAGCAAAACCTCCCGTGTAAGAGTGAAGACTCTGAAGTTCATGATGAACCAGGGTGATTATGGAGTCAGGTGCTTCCATTCCTTACTGAGGAACTGGACACACATACCCACGCTGGCACTTGGCAGGTTATGCTGGTTGCAATTTGTTAGCAATTTCCACCTTGGTGCCAGGGGCTGCAATTTGGTAGACCTCACAGGTGATTTATAGGACACGTGAATACCTCATGGACCAAAGGCTGAGTAACACTGCTCAGGTCTGACCTCCCACAAATCCCAGGTTATGACCAAAACCCTTTACATCAGTAGTCCTACAAAGGAGGATGCAAACCCTGGCTGGTGAGCCTCCATCTCCAGGCAGTGGAGGAGAGACAGAGTCACCTTCCTGCTCTGGCCAGCCATGCCAGCCCTCTAACTCTTGGGCTGGAGTGTGGCCAGCCTGAACCTTGGGGAGCAGCCTCCCAGCAGCACCACCCTGCTGCCTGGCACACGGGAGCAGCTCCTGGGGGCAGAGCCTGGCTCTTGCCTGTTTGCACAGCAGCCAGCACAGCAGCATTCCAGAACACGGCTGAGACTGACACTTTTTACCACAGTGTAAATAAATATGAAGCAAAATGCTTCAAGAACCCATGAAACTGGAGAGTTTTGCAGTGTGTTAACCAGGATAAGAGCAGAAGACTGGATGAGTGCATGTGAGTTGTCTGTACCTGAAAGAGGCTGGCAGCTTCCAAGACTTTCTGTACGTTTTCCTTTGTGATGAGCATCTTGCTGGTGTAGGTGTAGTCCAGGAGTATATTCATGGTTTCTGCATCAACTCCTTTAAGTATGATCTTCTCTTCGTATTTCTCTCTTAAATCATTGCAGAACATGGCCCTGAAAAGAAAGACATTTATCTTTTACTGCATCCCAGCCAGGGTGAGGCATTCTGAAAACATTTGGTTATATAGGTTTCAACACAGAGTACTCCAATTGCTTCATGTTTTATGCAATTAGTCCTGTAGCAAAGTAACAAGGAAAATTCCTCTCTTGGTTTCATGCTTCTTTACTCGTGAGTTTGATAAGGCATCCACACGTGATGGATACCCCAGAGCAGTAGTCCTGGAGCTCCATGGCTGCTAAAGGCAGCTGGGACCTTCCCTGAGTAGTGCTCTGTGTCCAAACTGACACTGCAGAGCTGTTGTGATGTCTCACCTCCTGGCTTCTTACAGACTCCTTCTTTTTCTAGTACCTGCCCAGGTCCTTAAGCCCCAACCTCCAAGCTGCTGGCATTCCCCTTACTTCATTAACACTTAGCACATGTACTTTGTAACCCTTGGCAAAGTCAATGCCCCTGTGCTGCTCAGCACTGCTCAGACTGAACCCTGAGGGCCAGACCAGATCCCCATGTCTGATAGCAGCACCTCTAAGCTTCCCAGTGTATCTTTGACCTCGTTAATACCAGGGATGGGCCAGGAGATGGATTTTCTTCTAATTAAAAGGCTGACTTTTCCTCTGCTAAATTTTGTCAGCTTCTGGTAGGATTTGTAGAGTTGGTTCCTCTTGGCCAGACAAGTACTTGAATAATCATGAATTGGAGCTAAGCACAGTGATTTCATGCATGTTGATACCACCTCTTCTTTGGTGGGTGACACTGCCTTTGAGAGGTGACCACCACACACACCTTTGGCACTAGTCAGGCACTTCACGTGGGATATAAACCCCAAATTTCTCCAGGAGCTATTGAAATGCACTTTGCATTGGGGGTGCTGCAAGGCAAACACACGTCTTCCTTCATCTGCATTTTCAGTTTGTAGTTTTAAGTATTCCTGCCAGTGCTTTTGCTTTTAGTTAGAAGGTTGATCAGTCCCATCTTGTTCCGTGCATTCAGAGAGCCAGATTTCACATCATTTGGAATCTGGCTCAACAGATCTGAAGTATGTGAGTCCACCTGTAACTGTGTTGGTGCAAAACACGTGCAGATCTACAGTGTAATTAGAAGTGCTCTTTATCCTGCATACCAAGCCCTTCTCCATTAGTCACATACAATGCTGGCAGGACAGTGCAGCCTAGGAAGTGGCTAGAAGTCCAAAGTTTTAGGCCATGCTTTTCTTGCAAAAGCAGTGCCAGAACAAAGCTGTCTGATTGACACATCTTACTGGAACCAAGATGTAGCCAGGTCTTATTGCAAAGCAGCTGGGCGTGGGGAGTGGGGAACGGGTGGAAGATACCAGCTGGTCGTTGCTCTAAGAGCTACCTGTTCCTTGCCTCTGCAGAGATTTTATAGCAAGAGAGAGCTGCTATTAGTTATCTCAGTGTACAAAACTGCTTTTTGGATAAAGAGACCTAAGCAGGGAACTTGGGCAGAGAAATTACTTGTGAGAAAAGATGTTCAGCCAAAATTCTCATTTTCCTTTCGCTTGTCTCAGCTTGTTCGAGGTTTTTGATTCACTGCTCTGCTCCACGATCCAGTTTCTGCTGCCACTGAAATCAGAGTATTCAAAAGGCATTAAGACAAAATGCTCCTTGACTTCAGTGGGTGCAAGGTGGGGATTGTCCTTAGCTCCTCTCCCTCTGGGAGTCTCGGATGTTGTGTCTGGGGCATGCAGGCAGTGGCCATTTGAAAACAACGGTGCCCATACGCACTCCTCCCTGGCAGTGGGGCTTCAAGGCAGAGGGAGGTTGTACAAGTTGCATGGCACTGATGGGTGCCGAACGCTTCGTTCTGAACGAGACACGGGCCGTTGTAGGATGCAGGTGGTGTCTGCTCTTGTTCCTTTTATCTCTTAGGCTGGTGAGCCTGGTGTCACCCCTGCCCATCCCTGGCGGGGAGGGGAGCGCTCTCGCTTCCGTCCCGCAGAGCCGGGGCTTCGGTGGAGCTCAGCTGCAGGTACTGCTGTTACAGCACTGCACGGCTCCCCAGAAGCCACCCTGGGGATTCTGGTGGAGCCTTTGCCCAAGGATCTTGTTAGAGTGCTGTCTCCTAATCTGTGAGGGTGCGTTAGAGCTGCCATCCACATCCACTCACGTAACGTGGCTGCAGCCTGCAGTAATGTACATCTACAGCCCTGAGCTCTCCCCCACGTACTCCTCTCTGGAAGCTGGCAGGGCTGAACAGGGCAGTACAGACCAGGGGGCCTGACTCCTGGACTGGCCTTCCTTCTGCTCAGGTGGAGTGGACCTCATTCCCAGCCTGTGTGCCAGCCAGAGGGAACACCCTGACACCACTCAGGACTGATCGGGCTGAGCTGCTCTCCTGGGGATTAAAATTGCTGCTTCTGAACCTTTCTGTACTTACCCAGAGAGGTGTGTGACTATTTTCTCTGGAGCTCTAAGTCCTTCAGATGTGGCCACTAACTTCATTGTCCGTTTCCCTGGTTCGTGTCCCTGTGTAATTCTAAACAAAGCCTTTGAACCAACTTTACTCTAAGAAATGCACATCTGAAGTGAGGACACAAAGCCCAGTTTAGATACCTAAAAATGGGTATATTTAGAAAAAAATAGGGAGATCTCTCAATGGAATAAATGAGGGGTTGCTGGTTTTGAAGCACTTTTTAAGCACCCACACACGCTGGAGGGCTTGTGCTTGGAGTTACAAACCTGACTTCAAAGAACCATTCAGAGCTTGAGGATGCTCTGGAAAATATTGCTTCAACCTCTCCCAGCCCCATTCTCCAACTGCCTTGGGCAGTGCAAGAGTAAAGAACTACTGCTGCACCTTGGTCAGCTTGTATTTCTCTCCTCTGCTTTGTCACCTTCATCCAGGTAAGCGGAGAGTTAGTGCTTTTCTGTCTACAGATGCAGGACATGTCAGAAGTACTGCTCTGTCTGCTCTCCAGCAGTGCTGAAGGAAGGACTAGAAGCTGTGAGCTTTGTTGAGCTGTGTTGGAGTCAGCTGCTGTGGGTGGCTTGTGTTTCAGCAGCCGGCGCTCAGGAAGGGGTTGTGTAACAGGCTGTGGCAGGGCAGTGAAGCCCATGGCTCAGAGGGTCCCTTTGTTCTGCTCCCCTGCACGGCTGTGAGAGGCCCTGTAACAGCAGTACTCACAGGAAGAGTCTGATTTAAGGATTTCTTCTTTCTTTGGGCCCATGCAGCTTCCAGTGAATTATGGTAAGGTGCAACAAGCCAGCTTGTGAGTAGCAGAACTAAGGAAGCCCAGTTCCCTGCAGGCTTGTATCCTCCTTTCCCTCTTCACAGTACACTCAGCTTCCCCTTCCCGAGCACTCCCTTCTCTCTTGTCACTCCTCTCACAATCTGTGTCCCTCTCAGGACACTCAGCTCTGCTGGTCCCTGCCTGTGCTCGCCTGGTCCTGGGCACTGCTGGTGGTGGCTGGCCAGGACGTGGTGGTGGTTAACCCAGCTAAGCACCACGGGCTCCCAGCCCCAGCACCTCTCCTCTCCCTAGCGACACATTTCCATCAAACTTGTGGGAACTCAGTTCTGAGATTTCCACCCTCTGCCGAGTGTGATTAACACTAACCCAAAGAGGCAGGACAAGAGGCACAGACAGACAGGCAGACAGTGTGATATAATAGAGTTGTTCAGGTTGAAAAAGACCTTTAAGATCATCAAGTCCAATCATTAACCTAACACTGCCAAGTCCACCACTAAACCTATCCCTAAGCACCACATCTACACATCGATAAATCTCAATTCTGTGGGAAGCCAGGGCAACACAAGCCTCTGGTGGGAGCAAACCTCACCCACATGTGCAGCTCCTTTGGGATGAGATGATCTCCAGCCACATATCCCCCTTCCTTCAAAGGGACAGGCTGTAGCTCAGGCCTCAGCAGAAAGAGTAGTTTTATGAGAAAACTGTCTTGCCTGTTTTTAACTGTTAAGCCCCTTCTGACTGCAGCCCCTTTCCTCATAAAGGATGAAGAGTTGGGTTTTTTGTCAAAGTATTGTCATGGTAATTTTTATTTTCTTTATCTACTCTCCTTCCTGCACACTATGCTGGGAGGAAATACTGGGGACTCTCTGCTGTTAGTTGCACATTTTCACATTGGTGATACATAGAGTCTGTCTATAGAAATAATACCTATCTCTGTATATTCACAGCCATAGCCTGTATTATGAGATGATTAAAGCAGAACTGTTCTTCCAAAAAAGCTCACTAGACTCCATTAAAATTAGCTTTCTGCTCATGTCACAAGTGGTCACAGGTTCTTTTTTCTCATGTTTCCTCTGTAGCTATTCAGTCATCTGACCACTTTAGCAGTAAAAAAAAGAAAGAAAAAAAATCCCAGCCATGCAAATGTGATTGTCTAAATGATAATGGAAAATCTGTGCTAAAACTGATACCAAGTTCCTCTGTGTCTAAAATTGGTTGTTGCTGGTCAGTAGTCTCAGACTATCTACTGTAGGACTGAAAGAGTGAAAAACTCAAGAGGACAATAAGGAGAGGGTGAAATGGAAAAGTTGCTTTCAACGGGGTATTTCCCCTTGACCAGAGCTGAGTTTCGGTAACCTTAGGAAAGATGGAAAATTCCTTCTCTTTTCTCCCCAACAATTCTGTGCAATATATATTATTACCACAGAATGGTAAGGTAAAAATTATAAAGTTCCACAAACCCACTCAGACCTCTGTAAAAATATCGTGTGCTCTGAATGAATATTCCTCTTTGCCTGAATCCCAACGGCACAACACAAGGGGCTACAGATACTTAGTTACAATGCCATTTTCTCATCCACTTGCCTGCCAACTACTGTCCGTTTCTTTGCACGCCTCCAGCAGACTTGCTGAGTGCTGGTATCAGGACTCCAGCAAAGCCACAACTTGGCACCTGCCTCATTTAAGTCTCCAGCATGAAAAAAAGAAGAGCTGAAAGGTTTCAGGAATTGCAAATTCCTGAGTTTGCAGTTCGCTGCAGATTTGAAGAGTTTAACACCCAGTTTACAGTCCTTGGAGATCTACACTTCAAGCCTGAAAAGCACAGTAAGTTTATTGGGTGTGTTTCTTACATGCCTTACCTGAAATAATTGCTTGCTGCAGCCAGGACCACTCGGTGACAGGAGAATTCCCTGCTGCCCACGCAGAGGATGACATCTGTAAGGGAATTTTCCAGCCGGAGGTTCTCCAGGCCGTTCTGGAGCACCAGAGACAGACCCGTGTCGTCAAACTTGACCTTCTCACCGCTCGAGACTTCCACCAGCTCCTCCATCCTCCTCGACCGCGCATTGTCCGGAGAGGGCTCGGGCTCCTCAGAGCTCTTCTCCAGCGTGTCCCCCATTTTGGGGCCAGCACCGGCTCATTCTGCTGGTACTCCAATCTAAAAAGGGCTCCTGAGCCTGGGGCGAATCACACTGCAGAAGTTGGGCGGATTTCCTGTCCAGAGGTCTCTGCTTATCTGGAGCTGTCACACACACATAACAGGAAGCCTTGCACTTTCTCATCCTGTTAACACAAACAAAGGCTGGGTTTTTTTCAGTGAATTTCAGGCAGTATCAACGTGTTTAGAAAGGACTTAAGATGCCTCTGGATGTGAGAAGATTAGGAGTGACAGGGCAGGCCTGCTCCCCACCCTCCAGCCAGTCCCAGCCCTTATCCGGATTGCTGGCGTGGTGGTCGGTGCACCATATGGCCACCGAGGCACTCCTGGCAGACTGAGCTGCTAAGGGGAAGAGGGTATTATTTTAAATATCTTTCTCCAGGAATGTGATTGTTAATCACTAAGCTGGTTTGGGGTTTGGGTTTGTCTTCTGATAATATGCTGACATGTTCAGAAAGTCCTCCAAGTGGCTGTTTCTGTCCCTCAAGGCACGTTAGCTGACAACCGTTACATGGCTTTTCTTTTAAGGCCAGATCAGCGTAACTCCCTGCAGGACAGGGAGCAGCCCCAAAGATCTCACAGCTGCTGGTCTGCAGGCCACACTGCCAGGCACAGCCATGTCCCCCACAGGCCCAGGCAGCCAGTGCCATGCCACTCACTGGCTGACAGTGGGAGGTCCAGGAGGAGTCTAGGGGGCCATGTATGCACGCTCATCCCCACCACCCTCACTGCTGGAGGTCGCTTGACTCACTTCTGCATCTGACACGCAGTCTCCAGGATAAGCACGGGCTGTGGTGGGACTGTGGGCTGAGCACCTGGCGTGGGGAGGCTCTGGGGCAGCTCTGGGGCTGACCCTCCAGCGTGATGGGAGCGTGCAGAGCATGGGGCTGAGGGTTTCGCTTTCACCTAAGGCTGAATTGGATCTGCTTGGACCTCCTGAGGATGAGAAGCTGACTGAGATAATAAATCACACAGCCTGTTGAAAGTCACAGGGTAAATCCCCAGATTGCTTAGGAAACTCTGGAGATGTGGAGTTAGAAAATCACACTCTCTATCTCTCCTCCCAAGTAGAATGCATGGCTAACCTAACCTTAGTAGCTTGAGAGCTAACCAAGCCTTTGTGATACTGACTTCTAGGAATCCTCATCTGGCCAATCCTTATGTTTTTAGTATGTGTTTGGTTTCCTCTTTTGTCTCCAGCTTCTACAGCTGAACTCACAGTGCTAAGGGGAAGCTTGGCTCAGAAGAGGGAGGTGAAAGCCATGCTCAGAGACAGCAAGATGTGGAGGGTTCTTGTATAGGATAGGATGATCCAAAGGAAGGAAAGCAAAAAAAAATCTCCCTCCTGCTTTCCCCTACCTCCCTGTAATGGGTTTTTCTTCATGTTGGGTAGTCTGTGCAGTGCTTCAGCTTTTTGCTTTGCCAGCTGATAGATGTGTGCTAGCTTCTGTGCTAACTTTGGCTAATGGTGCTTCCTTTTTTAAAGCCAGTCCCATTTTTTTAACAAAGCACTCCTCCAGGAATACAATCAGAAAATTAAGGAGACCCCCAAAACATCAGGTGTGCTTTTAAAATCACAGTATTTTAACCCTATCTTAGGCTAGGTTCTCTTTATCATGGTGACTTTTGCCCTTAGGGAATTCATCTTATCAGGGTTTTCTCTGACAGTGAGAAGCTTCACATTTTCTTTATGTGTT
>NW_008580750.1:0-5123 GCF_000691845.1 Merops nubicus | reverse complement strand
ATGCTCAGCAGTGATGACTTGATTCCAGTTTTAAACAAAGCATTAAGAGTTGTGAAAGCTGCAGCAGGTTTGTGTTGGCTGCGAGTGCTGGGAACGGAAACCCTGAAGTAACTAGGTCGGCTGTAGCTGTGGTGCTGTCAGTGGGCTGCCCATTAACTGCACTGTAGAAAGGACCTCAGCAGCTCAAGCAAGTGCTGACTAGTAGTAGCAGTGATCACTATCTACAGTCTGTCTCCGGTGCCATTGCCAACTCATATGATATATTTTTAATCCTTAATTTATTTTTTTTCTGCCAAACACCTCCCCTCCTTTCTTCTTCTGACCTTCTTTCTGTTTTTATAGAGCTGCCCAATACTTACAGAATCCCTTGCTCAGGGATTAATCCACAAATGCAGTAGCTAGTTTTATTATCTGGACGAGGACCAGGGCAGTGCTGAAGTGAATGTTGTGTCTTTGCAAATGTAAGGGAACAAACCCAGCACCAGGGAGCTGCTTGCCTGAGCTGCTCCAGCACCCAAGACTGCGGCAGCAACACGTTATTTAGTCCTGGGGCAAATCCAGCTTGTTACTTTAGGGTAGCAGCTTCCAAATACATTCCTCTTCTTGGCCTTTAGAAACTCGTTCTGGCTGCACTCCTGCTGCTTTCATTAAAGAAATACCTGCTAGCTGAATGAGCCACTTCATCTGGTAAGAGCTGAGGGCTTGTCTGTTCATGATGTGTTTGATACTGAAGTGACCTGTGCTGCTTCTGTCCAGGCTTGAGATAACTGGCTGGGTAATGTACACCCAGCACTCGTGTCACACAGTGAGTTCAGAGCTGTGTAACATCACAGACTGCTGCTGGTACGTGTGTGTCTCTGCTCTGGACGTGGCTGGCAAGCTGAGTTCAGAGACTACTTTGCATCCTGCTGTGACCTCCTTACCTCTGCATCCTCTGTTACCATTGACCACACTCCCTGCTTAAAAGTTAATCTGTAGCCAACGCCTGACTATTTTCAGCTGTCTGCTCCTGAACCCAGCATCTCATCAGTGTGGCATCCCAGTACTGTAAACCTTGACCGTGCCACGTGAATCTGCCCACACTGGCCAGGGCCCTGGTTCTCATCTTGGAGAGTGAAAGGTTCAGGCAGTCCCAGGGAAAAGGCATGGGCGTAAGGCTGTGGTTAAGTGGAGGGCCAGAAGAAATCACACCTGGGACACCCACCAACAACTGACAGACAGCAAGGAGCTGAGGCATCCCTAAGACAAGGCAGAAGCATAGAAACCTATTTCTGACAGTTCTTGTTGCTTGTTTTGCTTCCCACAGCCCTTGTACTTTAGCTAACGGAGCCCTTATGAGCCTAGTGAGTCTGAGAGGGACCAGCAGAGACAGGAGATCATGTGTCTGCAGTTGTACTCCCTCTTCTGAACCAGCACTATTTCAAAACCTACTCCTTGAGCATTCTTATACCCCTCCCTCCATAGAGCTGCAGTTCTTCAACGTCAGCAAACAACTAGGATTTTGTGAGGTGGGTCTGTCTCATCCCCTTGCTCTTGCAAAGCACCTCCTGTTTTGGTTTAGTGGTCATGGTAGTGTTGAGTTGACATTGGACTTGATGATCTTAGAGGTCTTTTCCAACTTTTATGATTCTGTGGGAGTATTTCAATGTTAGTCTGCTAGTGCTGCATTTACTATCTCCCCAACTTTTGCTCTTAGATAGTTTTGGCTTGTATTTTAAGTCGCTGAGATGTTTCTAGAGTAACTGCTGCTTTCACCTCTTGTTTTCTTAGGGGTAGTGCACGGTGCTAACAGTCCAGATGAGTGACTCCAAACTGTGCTTTCATCTTGAATGAAAGAGAAGTCCCCGCTGACCAGACTGTAAATGCCAGATTATTTGGGCCCAGTATTCAAAGTCTAGTTGTTACCCTAATCATATTAATCCATGTGTGTTATTGGCTATGGAGGTCAGTAAACCTTAACTCTGCTGTGTGGATGGGCCAGCTGAGCTTGAGAAATCTTTGATCCCCTGCTCGTAGGCTTTTGAGGGAGTGGTGGAGGAAGACTGCTGTTTAAATAAGTGTTTATTCTGTTTGGTGAAGCTGAATTCCAGTCTGGGGGTGCAGTATGGTCACTCCCAAAGCTGCAGGCAGAAGCTGAGTGAGACATCACTTAGTGCTGTAGTTTCAGACCTTATAGCACAAGATGAGATGCACACAAATGAAGCTGGAAGGACTGAAGCCTAGAGATGGGGCTGAAGGTAAGGTTCATAAGAAGTGCAGTAGGTGCAGCCAGGGTGGTCAATGAGTGCTGTAACCAGCCTTCCCCATTCAGAAGAGTCTTTTCCTTCTCCTTGGAAGAAGGATGTTCTTTCCCCAACACCTTACACTGCTACAGGTTTTTCACAGGAGCAGGCAAGTGCTTCCCCTTTCCCTCCTCAACATAATCAGTTTTTAAAACAAAATGGCAGCAGTAATTTCCATTCCCTATTGTACACAAACAGGGAAAGAAATGCAATTCTTAAAGTTAGTTTCTACTAGGAGAGAAGTGCCCCATTTTCTTTTAACTTAGTCCTGAATTGCTTACTAGAAGATTTTGCCAGTGTTACTCACAAAGAAGTTTTGTCATCAGCATTCAGACATCAGACTCCCTCCTGCTTCAGTTTATGTAAGGAATGAGATGCTTGGGTCACTTGTCTAGTGGTGGCTGCTGTGCCACCCATTTGAATTTAAAAGCATCTTCTCTCTATTATTAGTTAATGGCTGTTTATGCATAAATAATTCTTCTTCTAAGTAAATTATACCTTTGATCTCCATAAGTTGTCACAGCTAGGCTCATGCTAGAAGTAGAGGCCTGTTGCTCCCAGTGTTATTTTGATCTTGTATTCCTCCTGCACCTCCATCTTCTGCTGCAGCCAGGCTCTGGTGCCCAGCACGCCAAGGTAAGAAGCACAGCCTCAGTAAGAGGCTTCAGCACTGTAGTTCAGGCTCTTGTTCCACAGCTTGGTAAAACATGGCCACCAGAGCAGCTCTTGAAATGAAGGAGAGCTGTTCTGCTTGGGAAGAGCTGGGAAATGGAGGAAGCTGTCACTGGCAGTGAGTGACATGGAGTTCTACCACGTGCTTGGTGTTAATGAACGGTGGGGGCATAGGGTGGACTGAACTTCAGCTCTTGTGTCTGTCCAGAGAATGTGCTGCATGGCCCTGTGAAACACTGACAGTTGACCCCAAACCATGGCAAATAAACCTAGTCTCGCATCTCATTTAAGCCTAAAGCAGTGCAGATTTGTGTTAGGGCTTGTCGATCCCAGCCACTTCTGTGCACACATACCTGACTGATGAGTTCACACGCCAAGTGACGCTCCAGAGCTGTCACCAGATTTTGTTTTGGTTTTTGGACTGTCTGGAGCTTAGAAATGCTGGTCCCAGAATCAGTGTGGTCCTTATGTTCCTCATGATGAGCATTTGCTAGTTTGCTACACAGATTTCCTTGGATTGTAAAGACTCTCAACCTGTTACTTGAGAAGACCATGAGAGGGAAAGCCAATGTGATGATTGGTGTGCTCTGTATCCACACCGCTCGCTGAGCTCCAGGCTCCTTTCCTTCTCTCTCTGCAAGACTTCCTACCAGACTAGAAACCCACATGGACCCAAAGCAAAAGAAAATGTTCAAGTGAAGTCAAATCTAAACAGGCTGAAGCCAAATGAGATGTTTTATTTGTTTATTTTTTCCACAGATGATAACAGGGGAAGGGAGTAGGACACTTTACATGAGGGAGTTGACACTCTGTGTGGTGCATACAGAAGCTTATAGCATCAGTCATCTTCTTTTTACCACCATACGAAGTAGTTCCTGCTGCTGGCTGACGTGGGGTCATTTACTGGCTTGTCTAATTATTTGAAAAATAAGGATGCTGTTGGCAAACATTGCTACTGTTGAAACCTGAGGTTTTCACTGGAAACCCAAAATTTATGTAAGCGATTCTTGTGTCTCCTTTTCTGATGTGATGAAGGGCAGAATCAGTTGTCTCCCCAGCAGCCAACCAGGGAAGGCTCAGTGTTGCTAGGTCTGAGGGAAGAAGCAAACTGGCAAGAAGCAGAAATTTACATCTTTTCAATAAAGCCATACATAACTTTTTGTAAAAGTGCAGTTTGAGTAATACACCTCCACACTCATGCTGTCCTGTACAAAGCCTCCCTCTGTCTGATTTCCAGTTTATTTTTCCCCCACCCCAGCTACTTTGTTTAGCTCACAGCTACACTTTAAACGTTCCGTTTGCTGATGAGAAGAATGGCCAATGTCCATTGGCTGATGAACCTGAACGTTAGTTTAAAAAAATTGATTATGTTTCTCAGCTAGTTCTGCTTCCTTGTTCCAGCAGCTGAAGTTTCTGCAAGTTTTAAAATGCTGTTAAAAAAATGGAGCTTTTGCAATTTTTCAGCAGGGTGTCTTCATGGTCTCTTTTGCAAGAAATCCAAATGTCTGTGAAACTGGTCTTTAGGCAGCATCATGAGGTGGTTTTCGGGACAATTTGACATTAGTTATATAGGAAGGGTCTTTAATCTTAACTGTACGGCGTGAGCCGGGGAGCTCAGGAACATGAATGAACCCAGCTTCACAGCTTCCAGCTACCTGCAGCCTGGGGAGGAATTAAGTTGACAGATTGTTGGCTAAGTAGCACAGCAGGTGGAAAAATATTCATCTGAGCAGAGATTATGCTGCAGAAATGTGCATTTTGCTAATTGTTTCCAGCAGTAACAACGGTTGTTGCACTTTTACGTAACTGAATTATGAATGACCTAAAGTTAGCTACGGTGTCGGCGAGTTGTTAATATCCGTATGCAAATAAAGGTATTGCATGAAGTGCATTGACTTAAAATATAAAAAGAGGAAGAGCTGGAGAAGTTGTACTATTTCCTGATGAGGAGGGGAAATAGCTGAGTGTTAACTGCCTGTGGGCTGCGCTTGAAGGTGTTGTGCTGTGAGGGGCTTGTGCTGCTTTGGTTTCTAAGCTGATCAGAGTCACTCTAGGTTAATACAGTCACAACTTTCTGTCTACGGGTGCAGTGGATTCCTAGCAGCTCTGGCCAGACAAGAACATGCTCATTTTCTGGACCGGCCCTCCCTCTCCCCCACAGCGCAGGCC
>NW_008580749.1:0-21688 GCF_000691845.1 Merops nubicus | reverse complement strand
ATCTACCCATTCAGTCACCACAACATAGAATGCTATCAGATTAGCCAGGCATGATTTCCCATTGGTAAATACATGATGATTAGTCCTTAAATCCATGCTGATTAGTCCTGATAACCTTTTTCTCTTCTATATGTTTGGAGTTGACCTCCAGAATGAGCTGCTCCATCATTTTTCCAGGGATGGAGGTGAGGCTGACTGGTCCATAGTTTTCCAGGTCCTCCTTCTTGCCCTTTTTGAAGACTGGAGTGACATTGGTTTTCCTCCAGTCCTCAGGCACCTCTCCCATTTGCCACGATTTGGCAAAAATGATGGAGAGGAGTAAAGTGACAACATCAGCCATTTCTCTCAATACTTGTGAGTGCATCTCATCAGGGCCCATGGACTTATGTATATTCATTGCTAAGCATGCAGGGGAAAACAGGCTTATCAGGAGTAGTCAGCAAAGGGAAAATCATTCTTAACTAATCTTATAGCCCTCTATGATGGTGTGAATAGCTGAGTAGATGAGGGGAGAGTAGTGGATGTTGTCTACCTTGACTTCAGCAAGGCTTTGGATACCATCTCCCATAACATGCTCCTAAGTAAGCTCAGGAAGTGTGGGTTAAATGAGTGAACAGTGGGGTGGGCTGAGAACTGGCTGAATGGCAGAGCTCAGAGGGTTGTGATCAGTGGCACAGAGTCCAGCTGGAGGCCTATAGCTAACAGTGTTCTCCAGGGGTCAGTACTGGGTCCAGTCTTGCTCAACACACTCAACAGTGACTGGGATGAAGGGACAGAGTTTACCCTCAGCAAGTTTGCTGGGGATACAAAACTGTGAGGAGCAGCTGACACATCAGAAGGCTGTACACACCAGAAGGCTGTACTGCCATTCAGCAAGACCTGGATAGGATGGAGAGTTGAGAGAAAGGGAACCTAGTGAAATGCCATTCAGCAAGACCTGGACAGGATGGAGAGTTAAGAGAAAGGGAACCTAGTGAAGTTCAACAAGGACAAGTATAGGGTCCTGCATCTGGAGAGGAATAACTCAATACACCTGTATAGGTTAGGGGTTAACCTGCTTGAAAGCATCTCCGTGGAGAAAGACCTTGGAGTCCTGGTGGACAATTAGTTAACCATGAGACGGCAATGTGTCCTTGTGGCCAAGAAGGTCAGTGGTATCCTGAGGTACGTTAAGAAGGGTGTAACCAACAGGTCAAGGGAGGTTCTCCTCCCCCTCTACTCTGCCCTGGTGAGATGACCTCTGGAGTCCTGTGTCTAGATCTGGGCTCCCCAGTTCAAGAGAGGTAGGGGACTACAGGAAAGAGTCCAACAGAGGGCCTCAAAGATGGTTAAGGGAGTGGAGTATCTGTCTTATGAGGAAAGGCTGAGAGACTTGGGGCTGTTTAGCCTGGAGAAGACTGAGAGGGAATCTTATCAGTGCTCATAAATGTCTAAAGGGCATGTGTCAGTAAAGGCCAGAGGGGGTTGGTCTCTTTTCAGTGGTGCCCAGAAGTAGGACAAGGGGCAACAGGCACAAACTCAAACACAGGAAGCTCCACTTAATCATAAGGAGAAACTTCTTTCCTGTCAGGGTGACAGAGCACTCAAACAGGCTTCCCAGAGAGGTTGTGGAGTTATCTTCTTTGGAGACTTCCAAAACTTGCCTGGATGTGTTCCTGTGCAACCTGATTTAGGTGAGCCTGCTTTGGCAGGGGGGTTGGATTAGATGACCCCCACAGATATTCTCCAACCCCTACCATTCCATGATTCTGTGACTCTTTTCTTGTTGGTGCACGTGTCCAGTTCACTAAAGAACACATTTATTCCGCTGGATCGTGTTGGACTACAATTAGTTTGATGTTTATTTTCACCTTTTTATTTCCTTGCCAGAGATGAAAAAGGCCTTCACCACCTCTATGACATGAAAGGCAATTGTGTGTGAGAGTTATATCCCTTTTATGTACACAAGAGAAACAGAGCAAAGCTGTGGTTGAAAGTATATTTAAATTAAAGCAAGCTGTCCACAGGCTGATGGGCTCCTCCAGTGGGAGAAGATGGTGGATCTGCACCAAAATCAAAAGAATTAGTCTGATTCAGAGCAACTGGGAATTGTCCCAGGGACTGACACGGGCAAGGGCTGGAAGAATTCCTTGCAGGATATTTGCAACAGCACTAAGAGTTGGAGGATAGAAAATAAAAAAAAATACTTCGTGACTCACATTCACAAAGCTTAATGGAAAACATTTCTCCCTTTACCTCTAGGGCACAAGAGTATTTCCTGACAGAGGTTTGTAAGTAGTACCAATGTACACAGACAATGCAATACCATGAAGTAGCTACTGTTATTTTTTTTGCTTCCTTTCTCACTTTGTTCTTGTCTAGAGGCAAAATTCATTGCATGATACAGTGAGAAAGCTCAGAAATTTTATTAAAAAGTAAGACAAGAAAAAGAAAACAGCTTGAAAAAGAAAAGGGGGGAAGTAGCCAACACAGTTGAATAAATCCCAGAGTAGTTACTTTTCCTAGCATCTGCACATGGGGCAGTGGGAACGTGTGGACCACTAACCACCCTCCTGTCACACAGCCATAATCAAGCAGCTTTATCAAGTGAGGGTCAGTCTTGTAACCAACAAAATTGAAGTAGAGTGCGTAATATATTTACAGGTCACAGCAAGAACACTTTCATTTACCAGGAAATGAGAATAGAGCTGTGCTGTGTCTTTGACAAGAAATTGCCATTTCTTTGTAGGAGTTGGTCCTTTGCCAACGATTCCTCTAAGTGCATCTTTCTTTTGGGCTGCGGGAGGAATTGTCACTGGTCCAAAACAACATACTTAAAGTGTAATATGCCAAGTGCCTCAAGTGGCCCAGTAAGCCAAAACATGCATTTTGAGGACTGGCTATTCACACAAGCAAGGCTAATCAGGAGGCTCACTAATGGATTAGTTCATTAAAATAATGCCTGCATTTGTACTTTCATCTTCCAAAATTACCACATTTCTATTCCAGAATCAAATAGCCTAAACATCTTTTGTTTTGGTTTTTGTTTTCTTTATAAACAATTCTGTGGGCAGCTCAGCTGGCATGTAGATGAGCTAAAGGTTTAGACTAGCATGAGGGCAAATACAGAAATCCTATTTGGACTGCAGAGTAGTACTGTTTGGCATGCCAAGGTATTCATTATGAGCTTAGGGTTGGAATGTACATGGGCCTGGTTTAAAATCACTGCCAAGCCCTGGTGGGAAAAGGTAAAATAGCCTATACCAAGTTTAAATGGTGCTGCCAATGCACAAAACTTCACACTAGAAGTGGCTGAATTTACTGCATCTTATTATCTCATTTGAAGGTTGGACCAAGATGTTCTGTGGATTCACTGTCCTTCAGGTTAGATATCTTTTGGCAGGTTTCAACTCAGAGAATTTCAACACAAAATCCATGCCCTGTGCAGGAAAGGACAATAGGTTTTATATCAAACACTTATACAGTAAAGGGCTTCACCACCACTCCTCTGATGATCTTAAAAGAATTGGGGAACTGCAAACATTTTCAAACCTCAGGTTCAGTTTTCATCATTTCTCTCACACTGCTCAACATTCAGTTCACCGCTGAAGTGCTGAAAAATTCCACAAACTCTTATTATAAACTTTCAGCTAGGTGGGTTCACAACTGACATCTCAGTTTCAGCATTGATCCAAGTAATTGCATGTACATAGTAAATATTTATAAATGGAAGCTATTTTCAAGCTACATCCAACCCTCCTCCAGAGAAATTAGGGAGCACTGAGCTCAAAGAGATAAAACTTAGCCCAAGCAAATCCTTCTTAGTACCAGTACAGGGAAAACTTAGGTTTGGCACCTTCCTCCAGAAAACAGACATCAAAATGCGTGTGAGAACTTAACTTGGGATTATCAAGTTTTTCAGTACTCTAAGAAAGTGACAGCAGTCTCAAAGAATTTCCTCTGACAATAAATTGGCACGCTCGTAGCTGCAAGTTAATGACATTTTCTGTTTGCTTAGGCACTATAAGTTCAACGGGAAGACAACTCAGACAGACCCTTCTCTTTTGCTAGCACTCTCAGATGAGTTCTTGTCATGTTTAATATTGTTCTGTTAAAGCTACACAGTTAATAGCTTATTGGAGCTGGCACTCACCCAGTTTGAAAAGAGATTGTTTTACATTGTTGTGAACACTTATTGAGGATAATGGTGGAACTCGTTTGTTTGTTTTTGTTTTTTTTTTTTTTTGTTTAGCTGTTTTTGTTGCTGTCTTTTCATTACAACATTCACATTGAAGAAACTACTAGTATTTCATTAAAAAAAAAAAAAAAAAAGAAAGAAAAAGCAAGTCAGAAAGATCTATCTCAGTTTAGGAGTATTGTGTTTCTCTAAATTAACAGACTCCAAAATGAGGGACGAAAAGAGAAAAGGTAACATTGAGGAACTGCATTTCCAGAGAGCTGTTTTTTACTGTGCACAGATGCTGTTTCTGTGTTTTGTTGAATGATAAGATTTACTCACTACAAACCCAGTATCTCCATGTTCCATGTAGTTAAAAAAGCCCACAAAGGCAACAATAAAAATGACAACAACAAACTCAGAGTTGCTATCATTTTGCTTATTCCTTTTTAGATCATAACATTTCAGTTGAATAGACATCACTGAGATCTCAGCATGGCTATGAACAGCCAGTCCATTTTTGCAGAGAGGAAAAGAAAGGGAGCTAGAAACATTTATCAAGAATAGTGCAGACACATGCTCTTGGCTAAGTTATGTGCATTTTAACAATTGCTGTTTGCTTTTTTACTCATTCATGTTTTGGTATTCTTATGACTTTATTTTGAAACAGTCATCCAGTCTGCAACTACTGAACACAGGAGGAAAACACAAGAGTCAAAACTGGTACAAACTTTTAAAAGATATCGTCACACTTTTAACAACAGTCCATCAACTCCAACTCTAATTACAAAATTTTACTTAATTTTAAACAGTGGTTCATCATATGCATAACTAATGCTTTAATTTATTTAAAATTTTGCCGTGTGGGTTAAATCTCCTTTAGAAAACATATTCAGGCTACAAATGAAGAAAAAATATGTATAGGAAATCTCAGTTATTATGAGAAGAGAGCCTGGGTGTCACGAAGAGATGTGTAGTCTTTGCTACAGCACTGGAAATAGGCCTCATTGCACTGAGGCATATGATTTTTTATACATCTACAGTGAGTTGATTGTCCATCATTTTTAATCTAGTGGTCTTATCCCCCATTGTTCTCCTCTCTGAGCACTAAGGAACTTGCTGGCTTGAAGGCATTACTCCTACCAGGCATCATCCCTCATGTCACTCACATAAAACAAAGCCAGAAGCCAGGATGTAGAATTCCCTTATTCTTAATGTCTTCATCTTATTCTTAGTGCTTTTTTTTTCTTTTAAGTCATCAGTTTTGTCTTGTTTGTTGCTTATCTTAACCAGTTTCCTAATCTGATGAGCTAATCACTTGTGTCACAGCTTAGCACTGTAGACATAAACATTTAATGTGGCACTGATGGACATTTACTGAATATCTAAGGACTATATATCCCATTCCATGGCTTTCTCCAGCTGTAGCAATAACAAAGAATTACTAGGCAGTGAAGCATAACTCTCCTTCCTGGTACTGGTTGTCTTTGAACAAGACAAGCTTTTCCAAATGCCCTGGTATTACACCCCTTCAGATACTTTCGGAAATTTCTGTTTAACTTCACCCAGTCCTCTGAGGTGCTGAGGCACACCTTGTCCTCTTAACCCTTGCTTCCCCCCAGTTTTTGGATTTTGCCTACTGTTTTCACAACCTTTCCAGCCTTCCTGGAAGTCAGTAAGCCTTTTAAGTCACAATGAATGTAATTTATTTGCTTTTCTGAACCATGATACCGTAACTGTTAGCCAGATATTTCCAAAATACCCCTTGCTTTCATAAAAAATTTCCAGACCATTGCTCTAGAGAAAGATATACTGTCTCTAGAGAGAGATAGAGAGCAATGTAGGATATTTTATTATCATTTACAGTTTCATCAGTATTTGGAATATGGAATAAGACCATATTGCTTATTACAAAAGGGGAGTAACATTTTCAAATCTTACACACCAGTAAATTTCTAAAAAAATATGTGTCAGGTTTCATGCTTAAAAGAAATAGATTTCTTCCCCAAAAAGTGAAAAAAAACCCCAAAGGTAAAAAAATATTTCACCAGTGCTAGGCTAAATAAACCTGAAAGAGGAGCAAGGTCTCTGACGTGGTTTGCAGAGGAAAGCTCTCCAATCTGGAAAATCTTACTTTACTTAAATTAATTGTCTGGGTTCCTTATGTGAGCCACTGAAGAATTATTGTCAGAGTGAGTCCAAAACTAGGACTTATCCTCTCAAGGAGACAGCCTCACCATTACCTAGAAAGAGGACTTAGATTATTAGCTTAAGGAGATTATTATCTTTTCTGTGGTAAAAATCAGGTGAGATGAATTACTGCCTACAACTGCCGTGAAGAATTCCTCCTAAGAGTGTATCAAGCCCTTTAGCTTCCTAATCTGCTAGAAAAGTGCTTTTTACATGTTCTTGACTGTAATCATTAGGGCCACAGACCCATTTTCCAGCAGTATCATTTCTCTGTCGCTTTGGAAGAGAGGCTAAGACAGTGACCTGGGCTAGGTATGTCCTCACTGTTAGAAATAAAGCAGATGGGTGGTCCATGAAAGCCAGTCTACAGACCACAAGACACAGGCAGGTTTCTTCTTTAATTTTAAACTGTTTGACATTCCTTTTGTTAACTCTATTCCTCTTTTTACCCACATCATTTCTGTAAAGTGGTAAAGAATGAGCCATCACAGTACTCTTCCTGAAATTTTTGTTGTCAATACATTCATTGCCCTATATATTCTGCATATATTGGGGTAATTTACACAGTGCTAATGCTGATGAAGGTGTTGTGAAAAGAGTGAGAGAGAAGGAATCTGGTCTAGCTAGATGGCTAAGTTCTTTCTTCCTAACATTTCTGCCTATAGCTGGCATGCACCAGTGTAACAGCTAAAGAAGCACAGTAGTGTTAAACATCTTGCCTCAAGTGTGCTTCATAGGTGACTAAGACACTGGCGATATTTATAAACCTACCTGGCAAGTAAACTCTATTTAAAAAAAAACAAGAACAACAACTACTCTTGTAGATTAGAGAAAATATAATTAGTGTCTCAGGGGTCCAAGAAGTTTCTTGCTGAGGAAAAAGAACACAATGTTTTGCAAAAATCTTTTACCTCGAGTAGCTTGACACAGCACACTATTTTCCTGTGAATTATGTGTTGTCATTTAAACATAAGAGCATAAACCTACTGACTTACTACAAGGCTTTAAAATTTTAACAAGTATGAAAAGCTTTGTTTTATAAATGGTCCCAAACTAATGTGAAATGAATCTTGGTGCCTACACCATAAACAGGAAAACAAAGACAGACCGACAGAAGAAAAAGAAAACACAGCTGTATCTTCCTTGTTCCTCCTAGAATTCTCTGTGCTTTTAGCTAGTGCCAGCTAGAATAGGACAAGATAATTCCTAAAGAAAAAAGCAAACTCAATCACACAATGGTTAATGTGAAATTGAAAATTTTGCTAGAAGCTATATTTGATAATAAATCAATAAATGTTGGCATTTTCATCATAGTTTTCACATTAAATGACTGTAAAAAGTAAGGGCTAAGTTACATCTGAATTAAATTAAGTAGAGATTTGCACAAGTGATGCAGCAATAGCTTGAAACTCCTATAATTAGATTAAATGAATGAAATATCCATATAAGTGATCTCCGCATGACTTACATTCTACAAAAATTCTAAAAAATTACATTCACTTATTATATTTAATAAGTTATATAATCATTCTACTGAGCAAATATTCTTATAAGTATAGAAATATTTAACCTTAATTCTATTCTCCAGTGTTATACTTTAAATATTCAGTATCATGCTAAGATAAAATTAATACCTCAGAACCACATTATAAAACCAACTATATTACGAGAAATATAAAATGCTTATTTTACTGAGGAGAGGAGGAAAAAAAATTAAACAAAAAGAGTTGGACACCTGTTTTTTTTCTTTTTCAGATGCTTTAAGAAATGCTACATAGAGTTGGTCAACATATTTTGTTTTCACTGAATAGGTTTATCACAGCTTTTCAAGTCAGTAAAATCATCTCAAAGTATTCAGCTCAATGTTTAGGATAAGCTTTAGTACTTTCACAGAAAAAAAAAGAACAACTTCAGAATTGCTTAAAGCTTCTAGAGGAACATAATTTCAGAAATGACAATGTTTACATTATTTATTCATTATTTGCAACTTCTTAAATCATTCTGAAAAAAAAAAAAAATTGTCTTTTTATATATTCTTGAACCAAACCTAATTTCAGCATATTCTGAAATACATCTTTGCTTGACAAATAAGCCTTCTGTGTAGAGAGACAAAGACAAAACAGAATCACATCAGTATAATAAGTCATAAGGACAACTCCTCTGAAGTCTGCTATCCAGTTGAGCAGTTAAGTACACACAAAAAGTGCTTACAGAGTCAATCCTTAATTGTATGCTGAAGCAAAACAATATTTTCCTGTTTTCTGAAACCTGAGACAAACAACTAGCTATTTAAAATTGCCATGACTGAGAGATCATGGTATATAAAAGTGTTGTAAGTGGTTCTGAATAAGCAATGAATTTAAGGTTTCTGGAAATACCAAAGTAAGTTTAGCAATGTAGATTGACAGAAAGAAATACAATTTAGAGAGAGAGTGCAGAGGCAGAGTCCTCAAAGACAATATTTAGGAAACACAGGAAAAGAATACAATCACTCTTTGTCTTTTTACAGTTCATTTCAGATACATTTCTGTACGTTTGTATCAAAATATTGCAAGAAAATGATGTGTCTGTTCTCTTCAAAAAGCATAATTAATCATCCCTGAAAACTACCTTTTCATTTCTTCAGAGAGCTTAAGATAGAAGAATTAATACTCTACAGAATTAACAAATACTATCTCACTATAAGCACCTTAACTTGAACATATTTTATAGTTTTAACCAAGATTGGATTCTTAAAACAGCTAGTGCATTAGGAATTTTGTCTATACTTGCATCCTCATTACAAATCTAACATTTTTTTTTTCCTTTTTGCACTATAATGGTGTTGTCCAGTAGTAAAACTAGCACTATTTGCCTGTGAACTGCATTGTGCAGTGTCATCTTCAGTAGGCTTGAGGCTTCATTTTCCCTAACTTGTCTAGAAGGTTACCATTTTTTTTATTTCTCCTGATATCTGGTGGCACTGGAAATAAAACCAGAATTAACACCCTTTTTCACTCCCACACAGACTGCTTATCCACTAACTGAATGATTAATTACCATTTCACACTACTGTTAAGCATTTGTGGACGTAGACATTCTTCATAGCACTGGAAACAATTTTTTTTTTTCTTTTGAAGATTCTCATTACCTTTCCAGGTTTTGTAAACAAAACCAAACAAAAATTTATGAAGAATAAAACCAAAAAAAAAAAGACACTCACAGGGTTAAGCAATAATTATTTTTTTTTTTTAATTTATTTACTTGCCATGTATAAGTCAAACAAAAGCATGGTGTTATCCACTTTCTCAAAGTGCTTGAGAAGAGACGCAGTGACAACCTTGTGGTTCCTGCCTGTGCCATATTTGAGACCTGTTGGGGAAACTAGGAAAGAGGCTTATTGAATTTTAATGTTGAACTAATGTTATATTTGTAGCTGGCTGCATTAGATGGGTGACTGCAAGTTGAGAGGAGAAAGAAAAATGGCTTCCCCCTTTTACCAATGAGTTCAAATGTTCATCCTGTCCTTTCTGTGAACCCACTATTTATGGCAAACTCTTTTAACCTATATATAATTCATGAAGAAATCCAAACAGAATAACATTACAGATAGATGACTGTGTGACAGATTTTTAGACTCGAGAAAGCCTGAAGCTTCCTATGTTCATGTTCCTGGATGTAGAAAGCCTATGTTGCAGTCAATCCAAAGTAAGCCTCACAATACCTCAAAGAAATCAAGTATAACAAATGTGAATTGCCAAATTATTTTGCATTAAGCAGCTTGCAATTTCTATGTAAAGGTGCATAACTGTCACCCAACTCTTTGCATTCTTGATTTTTTTATAGTATAGCCAGTGTTTACTGTGGTTGTTCTTGGGTACCCTGTTATTGCCTTTACTGAACAACACGGTATTAAAGCTGTTCAAAAACTCACAGCAAAAATTTGTAAATTATTTTCTTCAGTTACGTTTCAATATTTTATTTCCTTTCTTCTTTAGAGAAGTATGGAAAAGATTAAAGGTATCTGCTCACATTTGTTAAATACTTGGCTTCACAGACTGTGGCAGCAAAATTCCCCCACAATTTCTTTGTACGGTTTATATCCGCTCTATACTAGCTAATACCTTACTTGCTTAATAACATATTGAATAATAATGCACATTTTATACCACATTTAATGTGAAATACAGCTGGATTGATCCCAGCTGTAGCCCCTAGTACTGTTTCATTACCACATCCCTCATCTATTTTTTCAGCCTGTACGATAGTGTTCATCCCCATACAAAATTGAATTAACTGTCTTTATAAAGGGAAAGCAAAGAAGAATTATTATTACTAATAGTGCAGCTAATCATCTGAGGAGGAGGTATTTTCAGTGTAAATAAATTAGAATTTAAAAAATAATGAGTTCCACTAATGGATTTTATCCCCGTCAATTAATAGCATTCTAGAAAAATCTGCAATGAAGAAAGAATATCTTTGCCTATATGCTACATAAATATCCCTACAAATTGTAATAATACCTCAGGGAAACAAGTTCCAAAACCAAATACAAAATGTTGCCTGTAATCAAGGTGAACTTACCATTTTATTTATATATTGCAGGACTTTTAAAGTGCAACTATCTCCATAAGAAGCTGAAGTGACGACCAATCACCTTGTCAGCAAGTCATAACTACCTTACACAACACAGATTTTATCCCCATTTCTGGAAACCTAACCAAAGGCATAATTTGATGACTTTGGTGCTTTTACTACCTTTAAAATCATATGCATATTGGTTTTCTCCTTCTTTCACTCCCTGTGTCTTATTAGCTATCAAATAAAAATATTACACCATATGTTACCTGATGTCTGTGGTTATAATCTTTTCAATAAAAATACACGTAATATATTCATTTTACAGTTGCTATTTCTTGGAAAGTAATTCCATGCACAAATTAAGTAGACAAAGTTCATAAACAGAAGTAATGTTCCTTGTTTCCCTGTTGGAAGATGTGCTTTAGCATTTTGTTTGCAATATCAGCTGCAAAACTCAAAATGGCAAAAAAATTAATCTTTCATTGTCCATTTTATATGCTGATGTTTAATTAAAGAGTGTATAGCTTCAAGTGCACGTTGTAGTTTCTACATGTATTACTCATATTAATGAATATCACTTGATAGGCATCCAGAGAAGTAATTTTACAAGGATTATCAGTTAAATAAATAAAGACCTAGCTTTGCAGCCTGCATGACATGCAAGCTAAGAGAGTGCAGTAGCTTCATGAATGGAAATATGCAGATAGTAATCACCTGAGCTGAAACCATCCACAGAAGTTTCTCTAATAAAACAACTTCCAAAAGCTGAAAAAGAAGTTATGAGTATAATGGAAAGAAAGCAGTTGTCAGATCAAGGCCAAGTGGTCAACCAAGCTTAGAGTTATTGCATTTTTTTTTTTCGAGAACACATTAAAAATTATGAAGATGATGAAATATGGACAACAGAAAGAAATATCTTCACTTGTAGCCCATATTACCTAACCCCAAATCAAAAGCCGTTAAAATCTTCCTTTGAGTTAACCTTCATGAAGGAGGCTTAGCCCATCCATAACTTTTAACTGGATTTGCCATTGCTGATAGATGAGGAACATACCTTATGTCTGATACTAACACCTTCTTATATAATTCCATCAGTTTTTTCACCTCAAATAATTTTCTGAGGAGTTCACGAAGCTATTTTATTAATACTTGCATATCTCCCAGTGATGTTCAGTAGAAGGACACAGGCATATTTTAGAGAAGACAAACCTATGCCTTTTTCATTAGTCAGAAGGCATGGAAGACATGCAAATTTACTGATTTTAAACCTAAGACAAAATACAATAGACATACATTCTTACTTGTTGCATGATCCGTAACACTGCATTTCCCATAATGATTCCTGCATTTTGCAGATGAGCTAAATACAATTTAGTTTTATCTGCTAGAGAAATGAATATAATAATAGCTGCATACATTAGGAATGGGAAGAGACTTCATGAGCATTACCATAATGGCCCTACTAAATACTGTATTTAATATTTGGATGATGATGAAAAAAGAAATTGATAGGCTCTTTAGGACAAACTTTGTCAGCTTGATTATGGTATCTTAAAAAAGAACAGTGTCTCGTTATTTTGTTTTAAAATCCATAGGAATAACTAGATCATAAGTATACCAAATTCTATGGCTACGTGAAAAGCTCCAGACTGGTGGGCGTTTTTTTTGTGTAGAAATTTAAAAGCACTATACAAATGTAGGGTTTTGAGAAAAGAAGTCATCTAAAAGCTGATTTTCATTTGTTGTTTAACCAGATGAGGTATATGTTGCTTTCTTTTGTTAAAACTGCTCTGCCAAAAAAAGCTGGGAAAAATGTAGCAAAACACAGCTGAAGGTAATTTTCATTTTTTTCAAGGAGATGTTAACTAGAATGAAAATCTTGCTCAAGAAGCATTTATTTTGTCAAAAATTAATTCCTCTCAGAAATAATTTTATCTTCTTTTTCAAAGGATATAAACTGTATTTAAAACAAAGCTGTAAAGAAACATTAAGCACATTACAAACAGGTTACTTGAATAATGTATTTTTCTTTATATTGCATTATCTGAAGCTGCTTTAAAAAGGATTAGCAGCTCCTCACATCTTACAGACTGCAGAATCAATTGAGTCACTTAGGAACAAGAGGTATTTCCATATCCCAGCTTTAAACTAGTGTTCACATTCCACTTTCCTGAGTACATTAAAAATGTACAGACAGATAGCTAAGCAGATAACAGCAGGTGAACTTCTGGCCCCATTACAGTCAATGGGAGGTCTGTCATGATATCAAAGGCACCAGGATTTCACCCTCTAACTCTTCTTTCTCATCTATCAGAAAAGCACTTTCACCCACCAAACTTAATGACAAAGCAAGTAAAAGTTTTAAACAATTTTGAAGTACACATTGCAAACTTAAATTTCATGTCGGTTTGAGAGACATTGGCAGCTTTCAAAGTGTGGATTATCAGTCAGCCTCCTGCAGTTGACAAAGCAAATCAGAGCGAGTAAATTTGAATGTGTGAATAAAATACATGTTAAAAATGTAGTAACAACTAGTAAGATGCCAAGAAAATTTCTGTATTTAAATTAGACATCTGTGCCCTATTTTTAAATATTCATCATTGTAAGTGATTCAGCATGTTCCCCACTCCTGTCAGAGTACACATATTTTAAAGATCCTTTTGGTTTTAACACCTTCATTACCATATGAGTCCATGACTACAAAATTTTCTACCCTTGAACCTATTCACATCTACAGATTTTGTCATGAGCTTAGAGTCACAATGTTTCATGAGGCAGTATATTATAATGAAAGCAGAAACTGCAAAGAAAGCTTGTTTTTAAGAGCTTGTGTAAGAAAATAAACACTGCTTTTAAAATGAAATATAAGAAATTATGAACAGCATGATCAAATAGGAGTTACAGGTTGCTTTATCCATGCATCTACACTCTTATCCATATAGCTATGATTTATAGCCACTGCCTAAGACAGAAGCACAATTACCTTGGACTGGATGAAAACAGAAAATCATTTCTGAGTATGGCATAAAACCCAAAAAGCTTACTGAGTATCCTGAAAACACAGAGTAGAAGAAATGTGACTAGTTTATTTCAGAGGCACTTGGATAGAGGTACACTTATAATGAATGGATAAGTGGATAAAACTCTGGATGACATTCATTGCCCTGTTTTATGTGAGAGGTTACATGAGGTGATGATAATAGTTCTTTCTGGTCTTGCAACCCCTGAATTTACATGTTGTCTGAAATAAAGGGGGGGAAAGTGAGTGTGTTACAATAAGTTTGATGAATAACCGAACCCAAAAGCTAACTCAAAATTGGCACGTTACATTTTAGAATAAAGTGCAAGATCCAAATTCCTATGGCTTAATTAAACCGGTTGTCAAAGAATGATATTATTTAGGATAGGAGAGAAATTGTATCCAGCAAATCCAAAGTTTATGAAAATCCAATAGAGCAGGGTACTAAACTTGATTTAAAAAAACCTTCTGGTTACACTTGGAGCACATAAAAAAAATCCCAAGTTATACTTCTGCCTGAAGATGAAGTAGTGAGTGAATTAGCAAGAAATCTACTTGCTTTCATGAAGCCACAATAGCAGAAAATATCTGTTGTCAATAAGCTGGCTGCAAGATTGTAAACAACGGAACATATCAGGGAAACATGGGAGGATGCACTTGCCAAGGAAAGTGCTGCAAACACAGATATTTTATGAACGTGTCACAAGCCTAGCAAAGAATCTGCACATTCTTTTGATATTATGCTTTATACATATGACATACTAATCGGTCTGAAATACTCCCTTCTGTTGAATTAGCAAGTTATCATGACACTTGTCACCATCTAGGACTGATTAAATCCCACGTTGAATCTCATGAAGTCATAGACACCAGGAAGCATCCATCCACTGAGTTAGCTTAATTTTTGTTCTGAAAGACTTGGAGGAGAAAGTGAAATGAAAGGATTAAGATAAGAGACAGCCATACTTTGATAGACAGATTTCACTACAAAACTCTCATTAAATATCAAAACCAGTGAACATATGGATTTTGTTTCTGTTGATTTAAAAAGAAGGTGAACAGTGTTTGCTTTGTCTGCATTTTGGGAAAAATACTCATGGAATGTTTGTATTTATCCTCATCTTTTTAGATTCACTTAGTTGTTCCAGAAATAGCTAATGTTTATCTCCCTGAAGATTTCTAGAGTTTGCTTAAATCACTGAGCAGAGGCAATTAAAAAGGTCAATTGTACTGCTGAAAACAGTAATTAGGCTTTTTCTTCTTTCTTTGCTTTTTGTTTCTAGTTTTGGTCCTTTCATTGTTTAACTGGAGGATAAATTCAGAGCAGTCAGGCTGTGGATTGCAGGAAATCATTTTAATGTCTACCTAATAAGATATATTCTTTTTTATCAGATTCTTGATCTGAACAGAGGCCATATGATTTCCATATCTCGTCATTAAAGTCTCATAATTTATATAGGCAAAATAATGAAACCACGGCAAGGTTCTCAACAATTTGACAATGAACATGATTAACTTTGGTGACTGTGTGAAGTACTTAAGGAAACGGTGCCAGCAGCAGGGCAGGGAAAGACAAAGTGCTCTATGAGTTATAGCTTTGGTACTTCACATGTGTATATCATAAGCCACACATTGAGTAAAAAGATTTTTTAACAGTAGCTAAAAGAGACTATTGTTCTACAAATGAGCTTTCCCTGAAATGATGCTCACTGTCTGTAAATATATATTTTTAAAATACATGTTTCTTTGTGCAGCATAGCTCATATTCACTCATAAAGCACAATACTACTCTCTTTGAGAATTATTCTCCAGGATAGTCCCGAGGTTTAGAAATGGATAGATGGAAATCACACCAGGTTATAGAGACTAATTTCAATCAATTGGTGCTATTAGAAGCTTAAATATGCCTATGTGTAAGTATCTAATCTTAAGTGTCAAATTTGAAGCAACAATCCACCAGGGATGTATTGAACGGGGAAAGAGAGCAGGGATTTGGGAATCCAGAATATCTTTCTAGAGAACTAGAAATGTGGCATAAAGTTAAATCATACAGTTTTATAATCTATTTTTGTTGCTTTTGTACTGCATCAGGACTGGAACTCTGTTGGTTTAGTCTGTAAAACCACACTTAAAAATGAAGGCTCATGATAAATAGGGTATGGCCTCAAAACAGTTTATGAGTAATGGGAAAGATGAGTTAGTTTCATCTCTTCTAGTTTTAAAATGTACATTTGATTTATTTACTGATGTCACAGACTGCTAGTTCAGTATTTCTTTTCCATGTATCTCTATACAGCAGTTAGAAGATTCAAACCAGTTAGTTAACAACCAAACTTAATGTGAACTGAGCATGTTTACTGATGAAGTCTGCAATATTTTACCAATTCAGAAATTAATTCAGCCCAATGATGAAAATGGATTGAAACAAGACAATGATTTCATTGCACCTCACAGTGAGAAAAGAATTTATTTGCTAGTTTATAAAGTCTCTGATGGAACATCTTGTGAAAAAACTGATATTGATTGAAGGTCTGAGCTAATTCTCCTCCTACTACAAATCTCAAATGTACCATTCCTGGATTCTTGTCATTCTTTGTTTCTTTGCTTTTATGATCAAGTAGAAAGACTATAATTTGTACTGGTTCCAGGAGAAAAAGTTTAGCTGAACTGACTGATATGTATGTAGTTGAGAATTTATTTTTTTTTTCAAATACTCATTACTTTACAAACACTCATTGGTTCAATATTCATAAAGAATGGATATATTTTATGGTGAAGCAGATCTCCAAGACCCTGTGAGAAAAGGGAAAATTATCGCTTTCATCAAGCTGATCTCATCTTTCTTCCTCTGAATTACAGAAAGGTATACATTTAAACTTGCCTATATTGAGATGATAGCTAGGAGCAAAGTTTCCACCTCTGAATGTTTCTCCATTTTTCACTTTGCAAACACTTAACATTTTACATCCCAAACATTCCAGCTTTTAAATTTGTGACTAATGTTTATTGAAGCACAAGCACGGTCTCAAACCCCATTGGAGAGGCTGGATCTAAACTCCTGGAATCTCAAAAGATGATGGGCTCAAACACAGCAGCCAGCCCTTGTTAATTTGTTCTTGAAGCCCAGTTTCCTTCGTGCTAATAATGCTTCAGTAATCTCACACTGCTTTTATCTGCTTATCTGACAGGCCACCAGGCACAAGTTTAATGGACCTCCAAAGAGCTGTGGAAAGATTTTTAGGCATATTTATTTTGAAACTGATTTACAAATAACTCCCCAGGTCATATGACTGCATGATTAAAGTCACTCTTTGAGAGTGAAGCTTAAAGAAGCATTTTTTCTTTTTTCTGAGCAGGGAAAGGATCATGCTTCATGAAGCTCATAGTCACACTACCAGGCACACATCATTGAAATGACGACATTATAAACCTCACTGTAAAAGTCTCACATTCTCTTTGCTCTCAATAAAACCACTCATCAAATACATAAGGCCTTGTTTTAGACAAGTCTTCAAAAATTTAGAAAACATTCAATGGACAGTGTAAGAAGGGACTATCAACAGAAACTTTCTCTAGTTTACCCACAGACTACATGCAACCAAGTCTTCCCTTTTCTTATTCTTCATGACAAAATATCAGTTACATTCATAGCATTCACATAGCTTTAAACAGCTTGACACAATAGGATGTTCTATTTTCTTCCATTATAGATTAATTTACCTTCACAACAGAACAATGTAAACTTGCAGCATCCATCTTATACATGCTGAGCTTTGTCATGCTTGTGCTAAATTAGAAGGTGAAAACACAGCTAACAAGAAGACAGAAAATATTGAGGAATACCCACAGGTATTGTGTTTAGCCTTAATCTTGCCCATAATGCTGAATTCTGGTCCCAAGACCCTTTCCTTTTTTTCTTCTGCTCTTTTTTCCTGAGATGACAAAGGACACTCAGGTGAACATATACTAACGGACTACACTCTATCTATATTCCTTTAATTAAATCAGGTGCTGTGGAGCAGGGGTAGAGCAGCATGCTCCAGCCTGCAGCCTGAGAGACAAAAGAAGTGACTTGTAGAGTATGGAGGGAGACTTAATGGGCAAAAGCATTCCTGCATGTAGCAATCTGTGCTCCCTACAAAGTTACTCATCATTCTGTCTGACTTCAATAATATTCTTAGCATGAAATGTCTAAGATTAATGAGGCATTTATTCTCCTATAAGGAGCTATCACAAAGAATACAATTTCCATCAACATTTTTGCAGTTAAATTAATACTACCAACTTTTGCAAATGCAAGATTCAGCAATGGTTTATAACAGATGATGTGAAGCTAGTCCATCTAGCAAGTTAACATCTCAGGGGAGGTCAGCTTTCATTTTCTCCATTTTTGAGCAGACGATGCTGCTAGCAAGCACACCCTTGAGTCTTAAATTGCTGTCACAGGCATCTAGCCCTTGAAACTGTTAGAGGTGGGATAAAGGGCTAGGCAGATCTATGGCCTGACCATAGATCTCTTGCTGTCTGGTTGATCTTGAACAGAATTCTCTAAGCCCACTTACCCTCTCTTTCTGTCCTGGAGTTAGCTCTAAAGATGACTGAGAGGGTCATTATTGGTCTTGCTCTTTCCTTTGTAAGTTGTCGAGTACCATAACCAGAGCTGCATGTTTAAAATAAGAGTAAATGATAGTGTCTTCCAATACAGATAAACCATATAGTCCCCTGGCTACATATTTTCAGACATTTTTTCATAGGCTTCTTCAGAAGCAGCAGGTAGTTAAGCCATGTGTTTTTCAGAACTTTACAACAGAATATATCTTTCTCAGATGACCATTAAAGGGGTCAAACATGAAGGAAACAGTCTCTGAATTGGTTCTACAGCCTTTCACAAAACTCAGCCACTTCTGATCTGTCCATCCTGGTGGATGTCTGGTACAACATCCTTAAGTCTCCTTGCTACATACAATGGATGTCCTGTAGAAGTCTCAGAAATATTATTGATTTCATTGACTCTGCCCAGTTAAGCCTAATCAAGAACAAAGACAGTAGTAACTACAAAGTAAGTTACTCCATGAGCAGTGGAGTTAATTATATGTTATGAGTCATCTTCACTCACCAGCACAGTACCACTAGCTCCTGATCACCTTAGCTATTGCAGTCCTACTCAAAAACCTTTCAATCTGCCTCATATTATCAATGTCTCAAAGGGTGAATAGGACTTACTTCTAAGACATCCATTTCTCTTTTAGAAGCTGCCTTTTCTCTCAAATTGTCTGACTGCTTTATAGAATTAAGCTAAACAAGGAATGATTTGTTTTACCTCAGGGTTTGCTTAAAGCTGATGCTACTTTCTTAGCCTTGTAAAAATGTCCTCATGTTGGGAATCTTCTCTACTTTTTGGCTGCAGCAAATTGTCCAATAAAATCTATTGCCCATGCCCCCATCAAATGTATTTAAAAGATTACCTGATTTTAAGTATGAATGGGCTTGCTTTTTTTTTCTTTTGAATATCCCTGATACTATATTTTCTTCATTTTACTTTAGTAGGTAGTTATCACTATAAGACATGAAAGACTGCAAGTAATAGGAAAGTGTAGTAGAGGGCCTGAAATGCTGGAGTTTGAACCCCGAGCCCCGAATTAAGGTTGCCATATGGGTGATCCCCACAGCCCTTCATACAGAGGGGTGAGTTTGCCTTAGAGCTTCCCCCCAGGGTGCGGCCGGCCCTGCAGGGAGAGCCAGAAGGGAAATGAGCCCCAGGGGTCCCGCAGTGAGCTGACAAAGGTCAGGGGTCTGCTTGGGGATAAAAGCTGGGACCACTGGCAGGGAGTCAGGAGTGTCTGTCTGTGGAGTGCACTCCACAGAGCTTCCTGGTTCAGGGCAGACCTCCTGACTCTCCTGGAGCTGGGCCCTGGTCTGTTTAGGCTTTTGTGAACATGGGTTGATCGGGTGAGAGTTGCCATGTGGGCACCTTTTTCTTACGTGTTCAGCTTGCTGGTCGGGCTGTTTCCCATGCCAACTGTGGGCAGCCTCGGGTCTCTGTTTGTACCACCTGTTGTGGGCCGAGTTACGTCCTTTGTGGGATCGTTGGGGGTGGCGTCGATCATGTACGAGCTCATTGACTTGTTTGTACCCCCGGCGGTCATTCCTATAGTAACATTTCTGTCTACAATACAGTCTGTGTATTGGTTCATCTTCCTGCTGGTGCCATCCTTCTTGTTGGGCCTGGTCATTGGCAAAACAGGGCCAGAAAAAACAAATCACTCTTCTTTCTTGACTAAAACAGACAAGTGTTTCCAAGAGACAGCAGAGAAATATCGGTGGCAAAGATGTATAAAGTGTATCTTCAGTCTTGGATTTATTTTGGATGATATGAAGACATTGAATATATCATATCCCTATAATATTAGAAGGCAAGCTAGTTTTCTATAGTCTTCTGGTCCCTTTGACCAACAAATTTATTGAGTGGGTCTTTACAGGTGTATTTCAATACTTTTTCTTAAAATGTCTAACTAATCACAGCTTTCAGAAATTCTGCTTTCATCTCTTGTGTATCAAGCTCTCTTTGGTCAAACACACCTTATTAAAATACATTTGGAATAATTTTGGTTATCAGATTAAAATATTTAATAAATCAAAAAATTGCTATTTTAGGAGCTAAATAGGCAAAGGTAGAGCTTCAAATAAAGTGAAATTAAGTATAATCTTAAGAAAAAAGTCAAAACACACACAACCATGCCACTGCATAACAAAAAATCACAGTTTTTATGTCTGTCTCATTTGTCATGTCAGATATGCTTTAGAGAATTTTAGTGATTAGAATTTCAGATTTAGAATTTAGATTTAGAAAATTTAGAGATTTTCTCCAAGTTGTATTCTTTGACAGTTTTAGGTGCTATCAGAAGGCAAAAATTATGTTTATTTTAATTTTGGAAGCTGATAGTTTTATTAATCAAAATATCTGCTATTTTTTAGTGAAGTTCTTGTTAACATAAATTGTGCATCTTTCTGTTAATGTATGTATGTATAGATGGACAAGAGATTGAAGTAAAGACCTGTTTGACAACAATCACACAGGTGACCTGTCAAAGAGGCAAAAACTGATTTCATTCACTTTCAATCTCAGGATACAACCACAGGTCTAGCACTCCATCTTTAAGTGATGTTGGATACAGCCTCTTCTGATTGTTAGATTCAGAACCTAATCCATCTCCTGGTTAAACAGGAAATTAACTGATTTTAGAAAAAGACTGAAATCCAATTTTATTTTTTTTTTACTTAATATTTTGCGTTATCATCAACAATTCTGACAGAATCAATAATGTGCATTTCCAATTTATGGTGTAGATGCACCAGCGCTTACTATTGGCATATCCCTCAGGGAAACTGTCTTTACAAAACTGCAAGAACAAAGACACTTGCAAAGCTTGAATATCTAAAGCACATTTAAGGGAAGAAATGAGCTATAAGCAATGTCTTTGCTTTCCCTGTGGAATTTTCAAGTACTTGCATTTGATGGTGGCAAAATCAAGCGAGACTGTTTCAGCTATAAAAACAAACATTTACAGATTGACATTTACACAGTCACCAATTTATAAAAAGCTACTCTCATTGCAATTTGTCATGTTTCACTCATCCCACTCATCTCTGTTAAACGGAGAACTGTGCTGAAGGGGATCAAAGGTTCACTTCAAGGTGAAAGTACCTTTCACAAAGATAGTAAAATTAATCTATCCAAAAGGAGAAATTATTATATTAATATA
>NW_008580748.1:0-19798 GCF_000691845.1 Merops nubicus | reverse complement strand
GTCTTGTTTTGTTCTGGCCCCTAGGAAGTTTTACGCCGCCATGTAAGCGGCCCCGAGGGGGCGGCCCCCTGTCAGCCAGGAGCCGAATTAACGTCCCTTGGGCGGGGAACGCGGTTCCCCGCCGGCGGGAGAGCGAGGCGTGCGCCGTTTTAAGAGCTCTGGGAGAGCGCCAGCAGCAGATAGATAAATCCCCGTGTTTTGGCCTCCGGCCGCCTCCATCTAGGGCGTTGAACATACCTTCCCTTCCCCAGAGAGGTTTTATTTCGTTGGTTCCGAGGTCCTACCTTGTCTTCTGAAGGATCTGATCACCCACAGCTGAAAAACACCACAGGTCCATCACCTGCTTGGCCTAGGGTGCCGATTTCCAATATTTTATTTTATTAAAAATAATTGTTTCATATGTAGAACCACTGCTGGACAAGTGAAAACTGGATCATTTAGTTCTAGATAACTTTTTAATATAGTTGGAGCCCTGTTATTTTAGATGTATACTTTTTTTTTTACCTTTTATATTTATCCAATATTTTTATAATACAAATTTTACATCATTTTGCTAGTACTGGGTTGAGAAAGCAGAATAACCCAGGAAAGACACAGGCCCTATTCAAAACAATGGCAGCATGTCCATCAACCTCTTCAGGCCAGGATTTTGTTTTGTGACCAACAGTCTTTGTAGAAGACCTTTAAGCTCTACTAGCAAGGCCAAAAGAACTGGCCCACCTACATTGTGTATTTGCTCAATGCAGTTTAGTGTTTTCTGTCCCTGAAAAGCCTCCAAGACACACTGGTTTGTGAGGAAACAGACAAATAGAGATTTCATTATGCGATGGACTAGCAAATCGTGTATGCTTTAGAAAGTAATCAAATTCTCATTACTACAATTAATACTTTGCATTTATCTCTAAATTATCAGTAGATAGAGTAATGATGCGAGCTGGAGGCTTATTTAGGAGAAAATCTATTTCCAAATTTCAGTGTTAGGTGTCATTAAGAAAAAGAAGGATAACAGTGTTCTTATCTATAGAGTACTAAAACAGAAGAAGTTTCCTTTTTCTCCTGTCATTCAGTAAGAAAGATGCTCAGGTCCTCTTGAATGTGCTGAAAATAAAATGCTCCCTCAAACAATGATGTTCACTTTTTCCATATAGTTTGAGGGGCTTTCATTCCAATGCAATGGTGTCAAAAGAACAGAAGTCTCAATCCTTCAGCGTGACTTACACAGGCAGTGACCTGCAGAATGTCATGTCTGCCACCAGGTGAAGCGCTGGCGAAGCACAGCAGAACTCGGCCCCAAACGGGACCTTTGCAGGACTGGAGTTTAACTCTAAGGAGCCACGGGGATATGTAGAATAGATGCTAGAATTATTTGTATACGTTAAACTGTTTGTCCTTTGGCACATTTCTATAGATGTTTTGTAAATTTATATTGCAATTCTTTGTGGAGAGTATAATTAGCACAACACTGTTTAATGTCATGGTTAATGATTTCCTGGAACATTTGATTAGAAAATTAATCTGCCTATGTATGCGTATGATAAAGCTGTTTAAATGGACCTCCTAATTGCACTGTAGTAGAACACAATGGTTTGTGCCAATATATCACTTTCAAGGTACTGTACTGCAGTAGCAAAGAAACACTGAAGGGAATAATTTATCAGACAGTTTTACTAAGCCAAAAGTAAATGTTAGTACTTTTGATCAATTATTGTTACTCTATACTACCCCTCTTGTGCTTGTTAAGTGCATCGCAGAACAAATACACTCATCTGGCCAAGATTAATCACAACTGAGGAAAAAAATGTGAGAAAGAAATGAATCAGCAATAATATACTTGTGCAGAGATTCTACTTAGTCTTGGCATGCTGTTGTCTGGGGCATGCGAATGGCTTGGAGGTTCTGCATTGGTTTTGTTCTGGAATCAGAATTTTTCAATTATAAAAATCTGAAACCAAGTAAGTGTGTAAAGTTAAGCACAGGTATTTGCAAAACTAGTCCTTTAGATACATGGGTGTAATTAGGCTTTTCCTATTCCATGCCATTCCATATTTTCATATATATATATGCACTCGTCTGTGTGTATATATATATATACACATATGTATACACATATATAGACACTATGACTCAGGTCTTAAAAAAAAACCAAAAAGCCAAATAACATCCTATTATTCTTTGTTCAAGGGAGGAAGTTTTTTCAAGTAAATCAATCAATAAATCCTTGTGTACAGTGTTTGTAAGCTGGCTTTTGACTGAGTTCAGGCAGTTCTCCATATTTCATCAGAGATGCCTAGTTCTTTCCTATAAGAAGAAGATAAAACAGTTAATTAACTGCTCTTTAATTAGATTCATCCTCTTAAGCTGTCACATAAAATTTATGAAGAATTGTGTGGGCAACATTGCTGGTTTTATACAGAAAGCACACAAGTTTAACTGTCTTTATTGCTAACACTGTCTAAGTACTCCAACAAGCGAAACCCCCTGGTGCCACAGTTCCTGTGGCAAGGCGGGTGGCAGATAGACAGATGTGTCTTCTCAGGAAAACAGCTGCTTCTTTCCCCCATGAATAGCACCAAACAGGCCATTCTGGCCTGTACCTCTCAAACTCGCATAGCTGTTTGTAAGCCATTCCAATTGGTTGTGCATCTTACACCTTTCCTATCATCTTATTCAGTTAATAATGTAGTTACAGCAAGCTACAGGATTATTAACGCATAATGCTGATAAAAATTATGTTGGAAAAACATGGCCTTGACTTCATGTCTTATAGAGACAATTATTGCTGTTTTATCTAAGGGATACTTTAGCAGTTGCATTCTCCTATTGCAAAAGCAATCATGAATAATTTAAATGTACTGCAATATAATATCCTTAAATGCAACCTATGGATAAGATGTTACTTAATTTTCACAACATGGGTGGTTCACGAAGCTTATTATTCCATTATTAAGATAATGGGTAGATAAAACCTCAAATTACTCATCTCACCTAGCCTATTCTATCAGCTTTACTAAGGAAACTGGCTGTTAAGTTTATCATACTAATAAATTAACAAATTCATGTTACAATTATGAGGAAATTCATGCTCTGTTCAAATAAAGTTTTATTGAAGAAAACTTATTATGTTTTTTCCTGTAAAACAAACAGCAAGAATTCTTGTGACTTTTTGAACATCACTTGGTTGTCATTTAGTCAGTGTCACTGCCACTAGTATCGTATGTATGTACTAGTATAGGTCATCCCTGCTATCTGTCCTGGGCATAGACTAGGAGTAATGACAATCCATACTTTGAATTCTGTGCTGGAAGATGATGCTTATCAACCAGGAAAATGAAGCAACTAGCAATTTGCAGACTAATAAGACATTAATGTGACAAAAAGGAGTTTGGGGTTTGATAGTCTTTTCAAAAAGGATTGATGTTTTTCTTTGCTTAAACTTGTCCTCAAGAAAACTTCTCTGTGTTATGAATCTGCTTAAAGGGAATCTGCGAACTGAGTTTAGACTAAACCCTAAAAATCTTTGAGATTCCTTGGGTTCCTTTTTGGTAATATGATCATTTTACTCATGTGATGCTTCAAGAACATATTTTTTTATTTGTCTTATGATGCTTCTTTTTTGAAATCCTGCTCTTACTCTCATCTCTCTGACTGCCCAGTGTGCTATATACAGTTGGAAGTGCTCAAAACGCTTGTTTACATACAAATATGTTTGTGCTAGTTACTGTTGGTCTAATGCTTTTGAATATTTTAGGTGAAAGTAGGGCCCAAACAACAGATGATTAAAGAAAACGCTGTCCTGCCTGGAACGCTGAATCGTCTGTAGGGACAGGCAGCTTCGATCACAGGCTTGGAAAAGTTGAACTAGAAACTTCTTGGCACACGTTTCTTGTGTTTTAAAAATCTCTGGACCAGTATATTCTGAAAACATTTGTTTTCTTTCTCATTTAAAACAAACAAACAAAAAGTATTAGGTATTATACTATATATAATAATATATGGTTTTATGCTACCAACAGAAGTACTTTTGGAAATCATAATCTTGCTGACTTTGATTCCAAGCCTCTATTGCAGGGCATCTTGGTGTCTCTACCATTGTGTCCACCACACCTGCACAATGGCAAGCCTCAGTGTTAAGTGTCAATGCAAGATGTGTCTCGCACCAGCTGAAAAAAAAATATTCAGGTTCTAGAGAAACACAAAGGACGTTGGGGCTCTTTTTCAGTTAGGCATGGCAGTAAATTCCAGGTGCTTAAAAAAATTGTAAAGGACTCCAGCTGAACTGAAGCTTTCACTGAAGTTTATCTTTAAAATACTTTTATACATTTTTAATTATTACATAGGAGTTGTTACTGGAGAAAACAAAGCACAGAGTTTTAGCAGATTCTGAAGGTGTAGCTGTCTTCAGTCAAGAATGTACAGATGAGAAGGTATCCCTGAAGACACCATATGTCACAATCCTGTTATGGATTTTATATCAGTCGTAGCTTTTTGAAATGTCAAACAAAATTTTACATGCAATACATTTGTTTTCTCTCTTTCCTAGCTAGAATTTAAATTAAGAACTTTCAAAAGTAGTTGTAGTCTGAAGAGCACCATTCTCCTTTTTGGAGCTTTCAAAGTCACCCTGCTGAAGATGAGGATATAAGAAGTAGGAAAGTAGTTTGCTCATCAATTTATTGTGGATTACATGTTGCTAATAATTTCTCACAAAATATTTTAGGCTAGCCTCTCATTCAACTGAGGAAATTTAATATACCTCCTTCAAGATACTGCATAGATGGGAAAAAATGAGTAAAGAAGTCCATTATACACTTCATCAAATGGATCTTTATGAGCACATTGGAGATGTGATTTGTGGCACTATTTAGGATACACTGCATACTACATTATTATAAAGTTCAGGTTTGTAATTTAATTATGGGCCAAATTATGTTCGGTTCTAACCTTAGTCAAAGTGAGTAGGCCAAGCCTGACAGCTGATATAAATTATAAATGGTAAGTGGTCTGAGTGTCATGGGCGGCAATAAAGGCTATCTTACATAATTTTATTCTTGGTGTGGGATTCTCAGAGCCGCCTAAAGAATTAAATGAGCTGCTCAAACCTTGTCTATTCTACCATTATACTATTAAATGTCCCTAGGAAATTTATGGCAAATAGTTCATTCTTCCCAAAAGAAAATAAATATGTTTCCAGAGGAGCAAATTGTGATTAAGTTTTTTGTGAACATACGGGTCTGTAATAGTGTGATCAAGTGTAGAGATTTTTTCAGAGCATTTACTATGAAGTTTTTAAGGCTTATGTCAGAACACTAGGATGAAATTATCTTCCATTACTTCATGATAACTCTCTGAATTCCTCATAGCTTTCCTTTTTTAATATACTTCTGTCTTTTTTTATGATTGACTTTCCAAATTTCCTTCTAAGATTCCGTCTTTCATTTTTATTTTTGATAATTTATATTACTTTCTACTAGGACGTGATACTGTCTACTTTCAGAAATCCATATTTTCTTTTGACAGATGTATCATTCTGAGAGAGAGAGAGATAAACACATATATGTATGTGCATATATAATACTTTTTATGAGTTAGTTACGCATTGTGGAAGTCTCAAAATTGACTGTAATTTGTTTATATAGCTTTTATTTCTGTTCAACTGATTTTCTTATTCTAATACATCTTTAAGTTTCTCATTCTAGTTTTTCCTCTTGCAAGAATAATGGATGTAATCACATAATGATGGCTGCAACTTAATATTCAGTTACAGTAAGTACTATACATGTACATTAAGAAAAATGCTTCCTCTCATTAAAATAAATATATATAATCTTGGAAAATTCCTGAAATATATTCTATATGAAACATAATCAGCAGTTTTGTGGATAACAGAAGTCACTCTGTTGCTATCCAAGCTGCTTATTGCTTTTAGATCCTCTGTTCCTTGGCATGTTTCAGTGAACACGTGGCGTTTTCATGGCTCCGTAGCACAAGCAGTCCTACACTACTACAAAAAGCACAAAGTGCTGCATTCCTTCTCGTATGCAGGAGATTCATCTCTTGTCATAGGAAGATGAAGAACATAATTGGAGGGTGCACTTTGTTTCAGAAGTATTCCTTGAGTGCAGCATAGCTACTAAGCTAAGTTTCTTCTAAGAAGTTTCGTGTCAGTTTTATGGCAGGTGTGAATCAGAATAAACCTCATAAGCTTTCATTTTCCTACAACTATGTTATAATAAATTAAACCTGTTGACTAAGAAAAATGAATGCTTTCACTGATCTTTACAAAATAGGGAGATGATTATGTTGAATCATGTTACTGAGGTTATCCAATAGGACCTAGAGATAAAACTCTCAGGCATTTGTTTGGAAGGGAAGGCAGATGAGAGAACTTGTATTATTATGAGTGCCTTTCAGCTGGTAGTAGTTGACACTGGACCCTGTGGATGGCTTTGGTTCATTGTAATGCAACTGGACAGAATGAAGATTTCTGAAAGTAAAATGTATCTATCTGCCAAGAAAAATACAGGTCAGTTGACATGGTTTCTGTTGCTCTATAAATGGTAAATTCAGAGAGAGCAAAATCTCAACCTCTGTGTGTCAGGGCATTGTGAGTTCCAGCTCTCCCTAAAGGATGATCATCTGAGGGAGATACTGTGGCCAGCAGGACCAGGGGCCTTGCTAGCCAGGGCCCATTCCACCACCCCCAAAGCAAGCAAGACCAGCCCAGGAGTGGTCTACGGTCAAGTGAGGAAGTCAGGCCAAAGGTCAGAGTCAGGATCAGGTCCAGTGAATGTTACAAAGATCAGACACAACCTAGTCATGGATCAGCATGTCCACAGTGACGAGACAGGTGAAGCTTGGAAGTCACACTGCCAGTTGGGATCAACAGGCTTCCTATCGGACAGAGATACCTGGCAGAGAACTGCCTTTCTGTGGTGTAGCATGGCACGTGCTAGAATCCAACCTGTTTGTTTATCTCCTGAGTGGCCTCAAGAGGCTGAAGTTCTTTGTTTGTTACTTCTACAGCCACCATTAATCTGAAAGAAAAAAATTAATCATTATGTGTCCCTCAGTCTCCAAAAAATAATGTAATTCCCTATCCCCATCTGTCTAGAAAACTGCATTCCTTTTCATTCATGAGCTTGTTTCCCCTTGTTTTGAACAACCATACTGGTACCAACGAAGATGAAATCTTCAAGAAGTTAGGATAACCTTTGACAGGATTAAAAATCAAACAGGGAGTCATCAGGGAAGCAATCACTATACCCTACTAAGTGCTCATAAAGTTATTTGCTATTATGTTGTGTGAGTTTCAAATCTGGACATTAGATAGATGTCTAGCTGTTTTCCAGATAGAAAAGTGTCAGAAAGACCTGAATTAGTTCCATTAAAAGAGAGGGATATGAAGACCTGCATGGGCTTGCGGAATGCTGACTCTCCTGGGGCGTTAATAACAGGCAGTCGAGCTGTGATAATCCAGATCCGTGATTTGGATGGATGATACGTAGTTTCAAAACAGCTTTCTTTATGTGAACCACAACATGGAAAAAGGGATGTTGTCCCAAAGGTGTTTCGAATCATACACAACTACAAGCAGTACACTGATCAACTCTTTTGCATTCCTCACTGGAAATAGGGATCGAGCACCAAGATACAAGATTCTCTGAACAGCATGTACAGAAACAAGAGCAGCATGTAGGACAAAGATCTCAGCATCAGGCAGGATTATATATATGGAATGGTGCTGAGAACTGAGTGTTGAAAGGTACTGAGCTAAAAAAACCCTGCGTTGCTTATGCTTATCATGAGCTTGACTCACCTTCCACCCCCCCAAGAGCAGTGTCATTCACTGTAAGACTCTTGGTCCCTGTGATGATTCTTCCTACTTCTGCTAAGGTGAGGTGACTTTCCTGTGGCCTTGCATGTCACAACTCGGTAATGATACCGGGCATGAGTGTCAGTATACCTGAAATGAGAAAGGATTTCCAAATACCATAAAATAAATAAAATAAGGGGAGCTTGTATCCTTTCTACATAGGGAAGATTCATATTCTCCATTCTAGGGCAATCTAAAAGGTAAAGAACTAAATTAAGCTTTTTCTCTGATTAATGAAGTAGCATTTAACTGAAGCTCTCACTTTAGCCAGTGAAGAGAACCTAGCACCCACAAAAGGCAGTTCACCTGCTCTTAAAATATGAACCTAAAATAAATGGAAAGAAGAACCTCTGGAGACCCTTCTCTATCTTCAGTAACTGTAGAAAATGCCTCAGTACCGGGTTTAGACTAGATGAGTACCTTTTATATGCTGAAGGTAGGTGAGGTAAATCTCATTTTCTCTATTCTGGAGACTTCAGCAATTTGCAGTCAATAAATTCACTCCCTTTCACTAGATTTCATTAGACTTATTAATTCAGAAACTGTAGAAATATTTAAATATCAATGTTAATAACTTCTTGGAATTAACAAGAAAATTCTCGTGATCCTCAGAGAATAAAACTTTGAATAATCATACTTCAAAGTTAATCTGCACGTCTTCAACAACGGGTCTTGGTAGTCTGAAAACTGAAGACAGACTTTTCTTTTTTTTCCCCCCCAAAAGGGTAAATGATTGCTTCCCATACTCCTCTTGCTGCTGTCTGTTACAATTATGGATATTAAACTACTTCAAAAACTGTGCAAAGTGTTAAGTTGCAAATATACTCTACTGTTGTACGGACTTACTTGGGCAGTGATTAAAGGGATTGATGCTGCTACCAACTGAAATGTTCTAGCACATTTTCCTGTCAAAGTCTCATCTATTGCATCTTTCTGCTTCATCTCTTTCTCTTTTTTTTTCCCCCTCTGTTTTCTGTTACAATATATTGTTGCAAAACTTCCCCCTCAACTTTGGAAACATTTGGAATATGAAGAAATTAATTCTTTTTGATAATCAGGACATGACAGCCGTCCTATTGTCAATTTGTGAGATTTCTAAACAGGGACCTTTGTGCATTCTCCCCAGATAGCATTCACTCTAAGAACAAGTCATCTGTAAGCATCCACGGGCAGCTTAATTATTCCTTTTTGAGTCTTTCTTTAGAATTCTCCTTTGCCAGTATACCCACGGAAATGCAGACTTTAATTACAGCCTCTCTCACTGTCAGGCGTTGCTTCTGATTTGGTCTCTGTCTCCTGTCTCTTCTGCAGAGAGACAGCAAGCTTTTGGGACACTGCCTTGTTTTCATTCAAAACACTTCCAGCTCTAGGACCCTGTCATTTTACATCTTGATTAATACACAGATCTTGATACTTGTGTTGCATGCAAAAAGTAGATTTTTTGATTCCTAGACTTTCTCTCTGTTTCTGCCTGCATTTATATGGGGAAATTTGCAGATATATCAGAATAAAAAATACTTGCTTTCCAAATGTAATGTCCTACACTTCAAATAGGACAAAAAGTCACCAAGTGACTGTTGTAATTTCTCAATGTTCACCATATTTACTAAATAATCCATATTTTATAGTTGACATTGTCCAATAAAGCTTTCAGACTTGTGGTATTTTATAGCTTTGAACTATACATGTGAACAACCTCAGAACTGTCTGGTTTATCCCCACGTCTATTAGTATGGCTTGTAACAGGAGTTGGGGTTGGATGTAATTATCTATTTATGTCTTAGGTGAAAATAGGGGAAAACTTAGCCTATGTGTCTACAACTCAAGTCTGTCTCTGTACAACCATTTCTTTTAAATTGGGAGATTATACAACTATATTCACTCAGATTCATTCTCATGTAAATCATGGTTTCTAATCACTTAAGAGCTGTATCACATTAATCTACAGTGACAGTGTTCAACAGAGTCTAGAAAGCTGTTAAATTTTACACTTTGTAAATGACAGTTCTTGATTTCCTGTAGTATTTTGGATCACAGACAAAACCTTGTTTCAGTAACTACGTATTAGCTGGACAGTTACAGATGGAATGCAGATTTGTTGTGGTTGGGTGATATGATCAACATTCATCACAAGCTAATAACGATGATTTTGAACATCTTAATTGGAGATCACAGAACTCTGTGTAGTGTGAAATAAGATGTCTGGATAATTGCAAAGATTTTGACTGGTCCTTGTGCTGATAGCCTGCAGGGGATTTTAATATTCTGAAGTCACACCAGATGGGCAATCTGCTGCAGTATATAACTGGGCTCAGTTTTAAGCTGCAAGGGTTTGATATCTGATGTCACCTCAAGGGAAAAATAATAAACAGCTGCACTAATGACATTTTTTAATCTCTGTACTCTTGATTTACCTAGGCTTTAACTGATGCAATATTCAGCTTAGGGTAACTGTAAAAAGACACAAACCTTCTACAATACCGAGATATAAAAATGCACAAGGAGATGAGAAATGGAACTGGAAGAAAAATGAGTAACTATTATTTAACTGCTCTATGCATACCTTCTAATCCTCTGTGCAAAATTTGTTGTTGCAAAATAGATTTGGAAAAGCATACAGGTATAAGAAAAAAATGATGGAGGAATCACAATCTTAAAATGAGTATTGTAATGATGTACAGATAAGATTCTGATTATTTTTTATAGCTGCATAAATGTAGTCAATTTTCTAGATCAATTGAGTTATTTATTCTAGGAGTGAATAGATAGCAGTACCAGCACTTCCCTACTCCAAGGTTTTGCTGGATAAACTCTTTTACAGAATATTCCATGGGAAAAAAAAAAAAAAAAAAAAAAGAAGCTGTGTAACTTCTATAGCCCTTGATCACAATCTCCAGAACTGGTCTTTTTTCCATTTTGATATTGGATAGCTCATAGCTTCAAGTGTTTCATGGTGTTGTGTCTCCCTTTCAGTCCGTTGGGTGACTCCGACCAGTAGGTTACGCAATAAATGAAATAGAAGGTATATTCAACTTTTTGGCCTGTATGTTCAGGTTGGGTTTTTCATGTTTGTTTTTTGTTGGTTTAATTTTTTTTTTTTAATCAATTGCTTCAGACAATAGCAAATATGTCATGCTAAATTAGAAAGAAAAATGTGAGGAATTAGGAGCTGTCAGTATAAATGACTGGTTTTGAATTAGGGAGCCAAAGAAGGATTTACAATAACTTGTATTCTATTATACAGAAGCATTTAGAACTAGTCACTGAATAAATAAGATGTCATCTGGGTGCTTTGCTGTGCTGTGGCTGCTGAACACAAGTACAATGAGTAAATGGTAGAATAGTCTGAGTTGAAAAACTGGACATTTTTATCCCTAGAACTTTCACCTGATTGTGAAAGGAAAACAAGAAAATTTAAGGAACATTTACCTTTGCCATCTAAACACTGAATAAGGAGGAAGACAATCAGAAGTTCCTTTATTTTTTATCATATCTGGTTCTGTATTACTTGTTGTGCTTCATAATTTTAAATTAACTGAAGCTAATTGTTAAATAACTTCATCATGATAATACACTATGAAGTCTGACCAAGAATGTGGCCTTCCACACAAGTGTGAAATGCATGAAGGATGCATTTTTAGAAGATCCAAAAATATGTAAGAGTCTCTGAGTGATGCAGGAGCCAAATGTATAATACCAGTGGAGAAAAAGGACATCTGATAAAATTCCAGACTGAAACTGGAATACACAACTGAAGATACAGAATTAACACTTAAAGGATAAGTGGCCAGCAGCTGCCTGGGAACTGAATTCTGGTGGGCCAAAGTAGGCTCAAGGAGGATGGACGGCAGTCAGACCCTACAGACCTGAAGGACAAAAAAGATGATAGGCTTACAACAGAGAGACACATGGGTTCAAACTTGGATGCAGATCTCTTCATGATCTGGTAACCAGGACAGTTAGTAGCAAGTTAGGTAAAAATCAAAATTGACCCCACTACTCTGCAGAAGTTACAAGTGGTGGTAGTGTGCATACATCACAAAAAAGATTGTGCTGGTCCTATCACTGATCCAAATTAGTCTCTCTGTACAGCAGTATATAAAATTCTCTAGAGTACTAGGGCATTCAGGTTGGCCTTTTCACTTTTCCAGAGAGCTGCACTATATCAAAACCTGACACTGGCACAGGCTGGGAATTGCTGGAAAGCCACCTGGTAGTTCCATGCTGTTTAATATACACCAGGTTAGGAGACTAAACTCCCATCATCTTCCAAAGTCAGGACAAGACTTTGGCAGAGCTTGATACTGTTTGCAATTTTCAGAAAAAATTCTTCCACCCTCTTCCTCTGTCATTAAAAACATTGTTGGTTTAACTTTTCTTCCCTGAGAATCCTAGAAAGCAAGACAGAAATAAGAAGGAAAATTACACAGGGCTCCAGCACATTAAGGAGTAGCTTACATTTGACTTGCCATGAACAGGCTGAAAACCCTGAGAGGTAAATATGATTTGGTTTTAAAGTGTGATATGCTGAAATATGCTTCAGCACAGAGCCACCAAGATGATTAAGGGAGTGGAGCATCTCCCTTATGATGAAAGGCTGAGGGAGCTGGGTCTCTTTAGCTTGGAGAAGAGAAGAGTGAGGGAGGGGTGATCTCATTCATGTTTATAAGTATGTGACAGGTCAGTGTCAGGAGGTTGGAGCCAGGCTCTTCTCTGTGATGCTCAGTGGTAGGACAAGGGGCAGCAGGTGCAAGCTGGCAAGAGGTTCTGTTGAAACATGAGGAAAAACCTTTTCATTGTGAAGGTGACAGAGCACTGGAACAGGCTGCCCAGAAGGGTTGTGGAGTTTCCTTCTCTGGAGATATTTAAAACCCGCCTGGGCGTGTTCCTGTGTGACCTGCTCTAGGTGGTCCTGCTCTGGCAGGGGGTTGGACTAGATGATCTTTCGAGGTCCCTTCCACCCTTAACATTCTGTGATTCTATGATTTTTTCATTGAGATGCACAGTACGGTAGAGTGAATTAGAGGCATTTTGGAGTTTTGTAGCTGAATGTCATTCCTTTAAATGAGATACTGGCAGTTAGATGGCTTTGATTTCTGCCAGCTGTCAATACCCCTGAGAAAAGCAGGGATACTTCCACAATGGAAGATGAACAAGAAGCCTGCTGATCAAACACATCGCAATTTGTGTCAGAGGATTACTGAGTTAAATAAAATAGATGTGTGGTTACACTCTTCTAGTCATAAACAAGCTGCCTGTGAGTTTTCTTCCTTTTTTTTTTTCCTACAGAGAACATTTCATAGTCCAGTATGTTAACTGGTTTTTGTAGCTTCTGTTCTTGTATTTATGGAATACATGTCCATAGATGGAGACTAAAGGAACTAAACCAGCCATTTAAAAATGTCTGCTCATTTTCCTTGGATAAGTATCACTTATACAGACAACAAGAGTAAGAATGGTTGACTTTTTACTGTGCCTTGTTGTAGTAAATGGATATCTGGGCTGGAATATCAAAACTAGATGCAACCTGAAATATGCAGTTAATTCATGAATCCAGTACCTGCAGTGCAGTACAAGTCAGGTATTGGTGTTGCACACAATTACTACTATTAGTTTCTATATGCATAATTTGGAAATACACACTAGACTGTGCCTAATTTTGAAAAATGTAGTCCACATGTTTTATGAGTCCTTTTCTGTTTCTTCTCATTACACCTGCATGCTCTAAGTGTTCAGCAGAAAATTAGCTGGAAGCAATACCAGAGAAAGTAAAGACTGGCAGTGCAGTTTAAAAAGTCTAAAAAAAAGTTTAAATCTGCCCTTACTTCTATGCATTACCAAATGATTGAGAATATAAACCGTTTCTTGGAGTTGGTATGTTCTCCTTTAAAGCCTTCAGTGTTAGCCAGGTGACATATTTTAAAAGTCTGAGAGGTGAGTTAGTTTTGGGCATAGGTAAATAATCCACAGATTATTAATTAACAGAGATACCCGCCAGGAGAACATGTCCAATCTTAATAATCTTACTAAAGGATAAAGCAACAGAATGTATCATTATTTTGCATAGCAAGGAAACGTGAAGTTTCTGTATATTTTATTCCTCAAATACAAAATCATTTTCCATTTTTTTTTCTTGGTCAAGGACTAGATTGAGTGGCAATTAGCCTAAAGTAATATGAGAATATATCTGAGTGTTCTATGAACACCAAGGTGTCTAAAATCTGCAAAAATTCATTATAAAACTGATGGTGCCTTCTGGGGCACCAACCACTGTGAACAATTTTCTCTGAGTTTATTGAAAGCTTCTGAGAAGTCACAGGAGGAAGTCCTGTAGTGTTCTACATCATATTTGTCAGTTGTCTTTCTACTTGGATATTCATACTACGTAAGTTAGAAGGCTAACTACCAAAGCCCCTGTACACATTAAGTAGTCCTTAAATATCTCTCAGGAGCTAGAGGAATCTGAGACAACTTACAGACTGAGAAGCAGAAACCAGACTGAGCAGTCAACCTACAGAAATGGTATGAGAAAGGAACTAGAGAAGGGTTAAGAGCCAGGGGTGACAGTGTATCTCATATTCTTCAGAGGCAGACAGTGTGCATTCTTTTCTCAGTGATCCTAACTTAGGCTTAGCTAAATGCACTGACTAAGGCAACAAAGCCTCAGAACAGAAGTTCTCAGAAGTTTTGGGGCTTTTTAGTTTTCTGTGGTGTGGAGGATACAAATATATTACTGGCCTGGCATTTATGACCCAAGTTCAGTTTTTGCTCAGATACAGATCCATGGTGACTATGGAAAAGCAAGTGAATGCTGTAAAAACCAGTCATGAACGCTGCATAAACCATTCACAAAGGCTACATTTACACTTCTCTAGTGTGATTCATTTTAATATCATTCCCAGCCTCCTAGGTAAGGGAAGAACTGACATGTGCTGTGGCTATCCTCCCGAAATGTTCATTTGCTTTCTGTGAGTGCCTGTTGGTAGATGAGAGATCAGTATGTTCTCTAAGTCTAGCCCTGATGGAGAGTCAATGTATGCCTGGGCCAGGGAGGGCTTCTTACTGTACCAGAAGCCAAAGAAGTGCCTCTAAGAAGTAGTGACATGTAACATAAATTGCTTTCTGAACATTATGGAGGCTGATTCTCTTTTACATCTGTGATAGTCTGTGATAGAATGTGAGCACTTGACTGAGGCAAGGGAATTCCCTCCTCTTTTGTGCCTTGAACCTCTTAGTTGAGGTGCCTTTTTTAATCTTCCCTGTTCCTTCCTTATGCTTTGAAGGGAGCTTTTGTTCAGTATCTTCATCAAGGCATTCTCCTTTCTTTTTTTTAGGCCTTACAACTTGAATGTCTGACCACCTCAAAACTCAACTGCACTGATCTTTTATAACAGCACTGAGAAGCAGGCAGGCTCACCACTGTCTCAGAGAAAAGGAACTGAGAACTGAAGTAGTTCAAATGACTTCCCAACAGCCACACGCTGAATCTGTGTCTGAGCAAAAACTCCAGTCCTAAGTGCTGTGCCTTCCCCAAACCAGGTGTGTATGTTCTTTCACCGCCAAACTCCAAGGTGGACCAGCTGGCAAGCAGGAGACCCCGGGTCTGGGCAGGGCTATCAGGCAGGCAAAGGATCCAGGCTGTTATTTGGGGGGACCTCTGGGTGTGGGGTGCCCAAGTATGTGAGTGCTGCATGTGTGCAGCAAGCCCCCAGCTGGAGCAGCCAGTGAGTCGGGGACCTGCAAGACAGATGACGGGGTTGAGATGCAGGCAGGGATGCTGTGCTGGTGCTTGAGGGATCCCTGAGTGTGCCTGTGCTTGTGAACCTGGAGAGTGTGGTCAGTGTGCTGCACTAGTGACCTTCTGCCTCTCCCAGGCAGAAGAATCCCCACTCCTGGAGCAGCTGGACGTGGTGACTGCTTGTAACAGCACTTAACATTATGCTTTTATATCACCACGCTATCTCAGTACTTCCCAAAACTGACAATTTTTTATTCTCCTACTGTCCCTTAGTGTTATAAAGGTATTATGCTTATGGAGTGCTTAAGAGCAATATTTTCAGTGACTAGTCCATTTAGGTTCCTCGACTGAAAAAAAAAAAAAAAAAAAAAAGTCCAGCTTAAATCACTTTTAGTGAGTTTGAATCTCGTCCTAATGTAGTTAATAAAGCTGGAGCCCCTCTAGGGCACATGAAGCCCTTAGTCTCCTGTAAATAAGGAATTCAAAAAAATGAGGGATGAAAAATTGTTTGACATTTTTGAAAATTTGGCTTGTGACACGGTTAATATCACACAGCAGATGTAACATGCCACAGAGGCCACAGCTCACTGGCTGGGGTGAGCTACCTGAGCAGAAACCACAAAGAGAGATTATACCCACAGAAACAGTTTATTACAAGAGAGCTGAAGGGCATTGGCTGTGAATAAGCTAGCAAAATTTATACCCTAGTTTAACCATCACTTTAAACTCCTGAAGCTGCCAAAAGAGGCATTTCGGCCTTCCCCAGATTACTTTTCCTGCTGCTGTGCTCACACAAACAGTTGTGCTGGACAAAGGGATGTGATGGCAGAGGGGCAAGCAAAATAAATATTCCCTTTTTAACCAGTTTCCCAGCCTAGTTTACCACCTGGAAGCACAAGCTTTTGTGTTGGCACAAGTGAGGAGTTAATATAGGGCTGGGAATGAATGGCTCAGCAAGGGAATAGGAATGGATCTTTTTATTGAGCTGGTCTATGCTGCATAGAAATGGCTGCACAATTATGGCACTGTAATTGCTCTGTGGATAAGTAGGAAAATGAATTTCCTCATCGTTCATAGCATAATTCAGGTTGGAAAAGACCTCTGAAGGTTACCTACTCCCAGCTCCTGATCAGAGAAAAGCTTTCTTCAGTGGTAGCTGATGTTGTTCAGAACCTTCCCAATTGGTGGAAGTCCATGGTGGAGAAGACACAGCTCCTTTGGGGAGTCTGTTCCAATTCTTAACGCCTCTTTGGAAATAATTTTTCCTCATGTCCAATTGGAGTTTATTCTGACAACGGCTCTTTTGCTGGAGGCCCTGACCTGATCACTGCATTTCAAATGCAGCCTCCATAGTGCTGAATAAAGGGAAATGATCAACTTTTTTGAGCTGCTGGCTAAGCTTTTGCTAATGCAGTCCAGTATGTGGTTAACCTTTGTCACAACAGGAACATTGCTGACTCATGTTGAAATTATGGGCCATCAAGAAAGCTTCCTCACTGGTCCTTTTCATCAGACCTGTTTTCAAGCCCTGCCCATACTGTTGCATGGAGTTTTTCCTCTCATCTTGCAGATCACTAGCGTGTGATTGTGTGAGATGAAAAGGCAAAGTGATTTAGAAAACTTTGAAACAAGTCCATGTTGAAACTGTTTCCTACAGTGGTGTCTTAGCCCTTTTGAGGCCTTGGAAATCTGCAATTTGTTGTCCATCCCTACCTCCATCTTAGTCCACTAACCTTCACCTTCCCACCCTTGCTATCTACCCATCCATGATCCCTCTCTTCAGAAGATAAGAGTAAACAAAGTAGCAGCAAAACATTAAAACTGAGAATACAGATGAGAAAAGAGTAAGAATGCAGAAATGTGATACTTAAGTTTTGCAGTTATGAGGACTCTGACACAGATAGTAGATTGTATAAACAAAACAGACTGAAACTAGCATATGTTGCTAACATTAGAGTAGCGTTGTCATGTCAGATAAAGCTCTTGTAAAACTACATTTTGTTCCCTTTGTAATGATTTTGCTTTTGAAATTACTCTGCATGAAACTGTGTTTAATCATTACAAGTGTGACTATCCCTGTACTGTTCAAATACTTTTTCCTACTTCATTTCTTATCAGGAACAGCACTCCAAACAGTCGTGTCAGTATTCCTATCAAAGAAGACAAAGTAAGGCCTCTAAGGGACTGCATTGCCTTATGCGTTTTTGCTCATTGCAGAGAACAAAACCCATACTTTTAAGTTGCCTATCCCACTGCAAGGAAATTTTTCTATTCTAACGTTCTGGTTTGCTTGTTCTTTCCTCCATTGTTATAACTGAATTCATAAAACAATTCTTTGCTATTTTGTCTCATAAATGTTCTTCAGGAACAGAGCAAGAATATGTGCACAGAAACCACTGCAGAGACACCTCTATTTCATAAAACCCTCTTACTTTCAATAGTAAAATAAAGAGATTTAAAAAATTATGACATTATCTGAAAAGATTATTGTTTGCTCACCTTAAAAACACCAAGTTTCACCAAGCCAATTAATGTGGGAATCATTTATTTCGTATAACTTTCCTTCTATAATAATTGAAAGATAGAGAAACATCTAATTAAGGTATCATTTTAGGGGGGAAGAAAGTGTTAAGATAAGATTCAAGTGTGAAGGTTAGATACAGTAGATGCTCTGTATTCTACAATGCAGAAGCACCGAGAAGATTTATTGTGTCTTTTTCCATGTTCTTGCAACAAGCTAAGAGTTCATTTTGCTATTATATCCATCTCAAACATGCTAAGAGACTACTTTGTCATCATATCCACCACAAACAGCAGATTATTTGACCTGAATTTGACAGGGTGAGATTGAGCTGCGCTGATGTAAGAAAGGGTGACAGTTAGAAAAGTTCATGTCGTTTGGGTTATTTGTCTGTGAAGATCTCCCACCCATTTTTTCTTTTCTGTTATTTAGAATAATATGTGAAAAATAATACATGCAAAATTTTTCAGAATAAGCATGAGCAGTTTCATGAATAATTCATTTCTGTCTTGTATGACTTCATTATGTCATGTATAACTAGCACTTTGTACTATCAGACTGAAAAGCTACAAAAAATGTTTAACCTTGCAGTATAAATTCATAACTTGTAATTTGAAAAGTTACATGATATTGCTCAAGTCTTAGCATTCTCAAATGTGCTTTCCCAGACACCTTATTTAAGATTAAAAAAATTCAAGATTAGCGCTCTTTTTTCCACTTGTAGAAGTCTGCTTTTTATAGAAATAAATCATATATTTAAAAATTGTCACCAGCCTAACAGCTCCCATAAAGGGATTATTTTTAGCTATTGCTTTTAATTGTGCAGGATAGCTAAATATTTCATCAGCTATGTCAGAGAGCATAATATTACACCCATCTTCTAAGTGAGGAATCTCTGGTACTACTTAGAAACTAGTGAGTATTGTTCCCTAATTGCCTAAAGAAACAGTCAACAACATATCTGTGAATTTGCTGTGTTTTGAAGTCCAAAGAGTGACATGGTTCATCTGGTACCTGCACATTTGTTTAGCTGGTTGTTCCAGTGGGAAGAAGATAAAGGTTTCATTCAAGACCATTATTGTAACTACAACCATTTAGTCATTTTTGTATTAATATTTTTTCATACAGTTCCATAGGTGCCAACCAGATAATGCATTTCTGTGTAAAATGTTCCTAGAAGGATGGTAAATTGCATATGAGCCAGTTTGCCTTGGGGTGTCCTCCTGCAGAAAAAAATGAAACAAAGCCAGCCTCCCTCTTCTTGCATCTCTCAAAATATACAAAATTAGTTACAAAGTCGTACCTTCAATAATATTGTAATCCACACATGGTGAAGAAGTAACCCTAAGCACTTAGTTTTAGACACCAAAATTAGGTGCATGAATTCTCCCTTTGAAGGTGTTTTGAAGCCCACACTTCACTGAATATAGAAGGACCCTGAGCATGCACTTTAGTACTGCTTCCTTCTAACTTTAAGTTTGTGACAAGTGCAAAGTAGATCTCATACTTTGTTGGGGTTTTTTGTTGTTTTTGTTTTTGTTTTTTCACAATGTGAAATAGGACTTTCTAAAATTACTGTTCATGGTTACTAATGGTTGCTTCTCAGCGGTACTTAGAAGAAGCTGCATTCAGGGTCAACAACTAGAGGCAATATTGGCCCACTGTT
>NW_008580747.1:18814-36108 GCF_000691845.1 Merops nubicus | reverse complement strand
GAACGCGTGGATTGGCTTGGAGTTAATTCACGTTTCCATAAAATGGAGAGAGAGCGCGTGTGTGTGTGTGTGTGCCGGGAGCGGGAGCGGGTGCAGTTTGATGTGTGAATTTACGGTTATATGGTCATTGTGCCTTTCTGAAAGGGAAGATTGAGATGATGTTCTCATTGTGAATGCTGTTCCTAATTTTCAAGAGTCCTCTAGGTCTGCTCTCACCCTGTTGGGCAGATGCTTCTCCTTGGAAAAGGATAGAGAAACTTGAACCATCTCCTGCTTCTCTTGGCTGACTAAGTTACCATTACATATATTTTCCTGGGAACTATAAGCCACCATATTCACTTGCCATGAGCAAATTCCCAAGCACTTTCAGAGTTTTAATATTACCGTATACTCACAAACTCTTAATTAGCAAGTCACTGAAGAAGCAGTATAAAAACGAGTTTTCGCTGATGAGCTGTTCCAACTTGTTCTTTCAGTAACTATAGCAAATGCTGTGGTGGAATGTGCGGCTGCAGGGTACGAAAGCAAATACAAAAATATTAAGCTGTGATGAGATACACAGTATACAAACAACTGATAAGCTTTTTTCTAGAAGAAAAATTCTTAAAAGTATCAGTGGACAAAACATGAACTCGACACTTTTGTTTAATCCATCCTTTATTCTGCTGATCACAGTCACTGCACATCAGGACCATTAACAAGCCCTGTAATTCATGGGGTCTTAGGACTTGCAAAGGTTTGTAGAGTGGTTCTGAAAGCGGAAGATAAGGACTGATTACTAGAGAAGGATTCCCCCAGCAATGAGACTGAAAGTGGGATAGGTTTACTTTATTTAGGCACTATCCATGATTGTCTTCATGTATTCTGTTGAAAGTTGTCATAATTTTGATTCCAGGTGTGTCATGACATGTAGTGTTATTAGTTGTAATTGCTGAGTTAATACTCACTTCGGTCATTTTGATCTTGTAGAAGTAACAAGGAAAAGAAAGTTTCAGGACAGCAGCATTTTCTCTGAGTGATTTAGAGTCCCACTGTGATGGTACTTTGTAGCTCTCCTGTAATAATTTTCAAATTGACTGAATTTTAATGAACTGTTTTATTTTCAAAGGCGATATTGTTGCATTTAATTGGTCTAGCTTAGCTCAAGTAGTCAGTACTTCAAGAAAATATTGCAAGTGTCATTTTACACTTGATTTTATGTCAGTATATTCATGTCTGAATTATCAGCCATGTTAAATCGCCCACATAGGGTTATTGCTTTGTTGTGTCTCCATATTCAAGTACAAGTAATGCGATGGTTAGTAAACGTGCAAGTTGTTAATTGTTGGTATGTACTTTTGTGTTTGAAGGTCATTAAGAGTTTGTAGATGGTACAAGGAGACAGGAACAGAAATTCAATAATACTACTGTTTTGATAATATGACTTTGCTACCAACCTCTTTACCTTTTTGTCAACCAAAATGTACATAGCTTACAGCAGTATGTTTTGTTAGGAGGAATAACAGTAAGAGAAGGACTTAATAGGGCAAGCTATAAAAAAAAATCTGATGCTTTCTTTTGTAACACACTTCTCCTATCTGCTTATAGGTTTGCCACATCTAGTTTACATTTTAACCACCCATTTTTTTTCCTTAGCCAGTTCTTGAAAGTCAGAGCCAAAATAGCTACTGCTGAGAGTGAGGCTAGTGGAAAATACAGTAGCTTTCCTGGGCTTAATTCTGGTAACATTTTATCTGGAAAGCTCTGGTGACTTCATGCTTGAAATCTTGCAGGAAGGCACTATTTGTATCGTCTTGAAAATCTACCTAAATTTGGCCAAATAACAAAGCTTTGGAAAACTATTCCTCAGGAAAGAAATCTGTTTTTATGAGCTTGATTCTAACATAAATTCTGTCCATCTGTGGTATGGAGTTTGGTCAGACTTCCTATGCTATTGAAGTTGTAGTGGGGTGTAGTAGCTGTTTCTGTTTCAGGTCTAGGTCTACACCGGCAAACACCGAAGCTCTCTCTTGTGTTGTCATGTCCTTTGGTATTTTTACAGCAACCTCTGTTGTTGTTTGAGGCACTCTGCTTTCTAGTTTGTTTTAGGATTCTGATCTGCTTATTGCCCATACTGCATGCTGTTAGGGGATTCCTGGGCTCTGGGTCAATCAGCTTGTTCTCCCCTTTGTAAGAATAATTAACTTCAGAGTCAGTTATCAAGTGATAGTTTTGGAGGACCCTGCCTAATGGAGGAAATAAAATTTAGTGTGCCTTCGCCTATACTATTACAGCAGGCCTTCACAGTCAAGCCTACATGCACCTTCCTCCAGCAACCCAGGACATGAATAATACGACTCTGACACGTTCTTGAAATTCCCCACTCTGTGAAGCATGCATCCCTCACACTGTTTAACTCCAAAGTGAAAAATCACAGCTAGATAAGGGTTATGCCTCTTGGGCTACAGGCGTACCACTTAAAGACCATGAGTACTCAACCCTCCCTGTGGGATCTAGGCAATCTGGAGGAGAAAGCAGCCTTATCTGAAATTGAAGGGGGGCAGTTCTCTGAAATTGTGGATAGAGTACAGAATTTCCAAGTATAACCCCTTTTTTTTTGGTACATACGTAGCTCTTCCTGATGAAAAAGGTCTTGTTGTCCGGGGATGTTGTTGGCAATGGGCTGTTGGGCTGTATGGAGGGATTGGGGAGAACTCCACTAATATAGTCTTTTTCTTTAGATCACTTTTGTTTAAACTGTGATGAAAGTTGTGATAAAAGAACAGAGTATAACATGCCAACATTACGAAGAACCCAAACTAAGTTGGCAAACTGGATTTGTCTCTTCTGTGCATCAGTGCCTCATGCTGTTGCTGCCTGTGGACAGGAAAGGTAGTATGATCAGAGAGGAGGCGAGGGCTCTTGCATTGCCTAGTTTTAAATGTAGAAGGTGCTCAATGAATGAGAAAGAATGGTAGGATGAAAAGAGAGGAATTTTCTTTCCCGTGCAAAATTGGATTCTTTCCTTTTTTTGTCACAAAAGGCGAGTGCAGTTTCAGGCGAGTCATTTAAATCAAATCTTTGACATGTGGTTGGAGCTTTTGTGTTCCTCTCTTTCTCTTTGCTCAGCCAGGGGTTCTCAAAACTGAAGCTGCATTTTCACGATCTGGTTAAGCTGACCTGAATGTGGGGCTGACGCTGCAAGGACATTTTGTCCACTCCTAATTGCATGTTCCCACCACTTTCCCTTCACTACCACTGGGGCTTGGTCTGAGGAACAGGTCATGGACCCATTTGCCTGAATAATTTTTTCCCTTTTTTGGGCCAGTTTTGGAGATGAGCTGAACTTGAGCAATTTATTTAAGTGTTAGCGCTGGCATAGGGGACAGTCAGAACTTGTGGCCAGAAGAGGGAGGGAAGTTGGAAAAGTCTCTTTCACTCATAGCCAGCACTTCCACTGGCTTGAGCTGGTTGTGGAAGTGCATGTTGACATGCAAAGCTGCTGTGTATTCACAGCTGTGACTGAAGTCAATGGAAATTATATTCTGAATGTGCTAAGCCTTCTGGAAAAAAAAAAAAAAAATAAAGTTTTAGTTATATCACTAGATATCCAAAAGTGGTATATTTTTTTTTAATCTTTTATTTTTCTGATGGGGCTAAGGATGACCTTTCATTTCACTTGAAAGTTGAAAAATAAATTTTCTGCCACTTGGAAATACTTAGATGCTTGTGGTCAAGATATGCAGAGATGAATCCACAAGGAAGTTAGATAACTCAGTAGGTTAAGAGAGTATATACAAAAAGTAAAAGGCCGTGTACTGAGCAGCAAGGACTAAATTGATAACTGAATAGCAAGTGAAAATTGCACATTTGGTGTGATAAATACAGCCAGAAGTCCATGCGAAAATACAGCGTATGATCATAACATGCATGCACACGCCAACTTAAAGCCGTACACCCATCATAATTTCTTATCCCTCTCTCCCCTCCCACCCCCCAACCTATTACCATGCTGTTTTATTATCATACTTGTGAGTAATGATAAAAAACATTCTAAAATCTGGACATTGTTTGAAAGCAGGACCCAAATGTGAACTCTTATTAAAATAAAACTATCTCTAGTTTTTCCTATTTTAAGAGTTTGTCGGGTAGTACGAGTGTTATTATGTATATAATTTTTGGAGTTCTGCCTTTCACAGCATTGCACATTGAAGTAAGGCTTCATTCATACTGTATTACAGGATTTGTGTTTTATGCAAATTAAGTTTACTTTAGAAAGCATACAGGGTATTACCATCACACTCCTGAACACATTAACACAATATTTTTTTGTGCATAACTTGAGAAAAGTCAGCATGAGACCTTACCAAATCTGAACAGCAAGTCTTAAAACAAGTTTTAACTGTGTGCTGTCTGGCTCTGGAACAATTTTCAAATTCTTCTTTGCTTTTTTGATCCAATCATGCAGAATTCATTTAAGAAGTAAAAGGACTCATAGTTCTGGGTTTTAATGTGTTTCTTAGCCACTATATAAGTGTTATTGACTGTGATCTTTCTTCATTATTGTTAATTTTGAGTGAGTGAAAGTGGGTTTTGCCTGTACTTCACATAATATATTTTCACGAGGGGCGATAACTGGAACTGCTAGTGTAATGGCTTCATGTCAAAACAGCTAAATGTGAACAACATACTCTTCATTAGGGTTAGTGTAGGTAGAAGGGAGTTTCTAGATCTTCAGATGAATAAAGCAGGTCATTTTCCCCAGCAGAAATCTTGGGCAGTCTCTAACCAGTGTTGTTACTTTGATTTGAAGGTTCCCTTTGTTAGGCTCTGTGCAGGCCAGTTCCCATTTCCATGGTGACCGTGCCGAAATGCAGACGGGACACAGGCTGTATTCTCATTGGCATGGCCATGCACTTGCATACCAACACATGTTATCTGCTTGGCTTAGGACATTTCCATTAGCAGTTTCAATGTTTAGGACTTCTTTCTCACATCGTGATCTCTGGCGCTGTGATACTGCGCTGTGTTAGGATTTCAGACCCTGTACAGTGAGAGAAAGCAAGCTGATAAGCTTATTTTTTGTGTAAATGAATTGGCTGTACTGTTCCCACTCAGATTACTCAAGGACATCAGAGAACTGTCTCAGCCTTGGTTTTTATTGCTGTTAAAAAGATAATGGAGAAGGGTTTTTATTTATAATCCTCTAGGTGAAAGACTGGCATGTTTCTGTGCTAAATAGTTATATGAACATACCCTCTTCTGAAGGCACTGATAAAAGGATAATAAAAATAAATAAATGGGGATGACACAGGATAAATTATACCTTCTGTCTATATTAGCTGAGTGTGAGCGTGTATGCCTGTAACACAGTATGTGATAACATTCTTCCTGCTCATGCTGCACTCATTTTCTGAAGGTGAAGAATACTGAAGGCATCTAGTAGAGTCAGCATAAGCTGTGTGAGCATTTCCATCACTTCCAAATCAGGCTGGGCATTCTGAATTAACAAACAAACTTATTCTAAGGGCTAGCAGTTGCTGCTTAGAATTAATGCTGAATAGCATTTCAGGATCTCCAGAGGGCTAAGTTTTTTTTCTTTTCTTCTGGAGATATGTTCTTTAAAAATGTAATAAGAGTTGCATAGTATTCAGGAATTTAAAGCAGAATTGTACAGGCAAAGAAGTTAGATCAACACAGACTGTTTAATGCAGGACAAGCAAAGACATTTTGTGTATAAACAGATGGCATCTGCATTGTTGAATGTCACACATGATGAATGTCATGGATTCTTTTGTCCCTTTCAAATTACTGGTAGACAGGGTGAAGGGCTTGGAAGTTATGCACAGCTTTAGTGGAACTCTCTTGCCTTATTCGTGATGTATTTTGCCCCTTGATAACCTGCTTCCAACTTCATCACTCTTCCTTTTTTTCATACAGGTTTTTATTCTTTTAATTACAGAAATCTTTTTGGCCAATATGATTGGTTATTTCTAAAGAACAGACAAGAAACTTTGAAGAAAATTACTGTTAGAAACATACTTCTGTAAGGGAGTGCATTGCATGGTGGAAATACATAAAGATATAATGAAGTTTGAGGATGTGTGTGGTAGTGAGGAAAGTTTGAATTTGTTTTCTGCCTTTTTATCTGTCTGTCTGTCTCAAATACAAATGACTCTGATGCTGCATTAAGGCTGTGACACAAAGCTGTACGTAGCGGTGAGACTGCAGATGCCCAGGACTGCCTAACCCACTGCATTACCCAGCCAATAACTACTTCAAACACGGTGCAGGATCAGACTTCGTATCTGAATGAGGAATAGTTGACCTGCACTCGGCTCACATGAGCTTAGTGCAGCAGTGGATGCCATTATGAGAAATTGTTCACCCAGCACTTTTTTGGGGATGTATTTCTGTCGTGCTTTGTGCTGCCTGGAGTCAGGCAGCTGCCCACTGGTAAACAAACTGGGTTAGCTAACAAGGTGTCTGCCTCTTCCACATACACAGCAATCACTTTGCATAACTTCTCAGTTCTTCTGACTGTTGGGTTCGTGTGTCCCTACAACTGTAAAAGCACACCAGGTAAGAATTCTACCTCATAACATAATCTGCTATAACAGTAAATCAGTAAACTACTGGACTTTCAGCCTGAATTTAGTCTTGGCTGATCATGTTCTCTTACATAAATGTCTATATAGGTGTCCAAATCAGGGCAACCTGTGTCAAGTTAGTGGCCTGGTTCCTTAATAGCAACATGCTACAACAAGGACAGTGAACCAGAGATAGTCTTGATAGACACTTGTCTGAAGCAGAAGCAAGTGGGGTGTCATGTCCCTGGGCAACTAGTGTGCCCCAGGTGGTTACCAAATGTTGCAGTTGGGGTGGTGGGATGTGACTGAGATGTTTCTATGCCTGTATCCTTATTTGCATTTTCTGTTTGAGGATAATAACTGTTAAGAAATGTACAATATTTTATTAAATAGTTTTTTAGTGATTCTACATTCTTAACTGTAAAGTTTAACAGGACAATAAAAGTAGTGCCCTAATACTGAACATCAGAGAAATTTAGTCCAGTGTTCCTCCTGTGTAGTATAAATTTCGGTTATCTTTTTGTGCAGCACTTCAGATGCGCATAGAACTGATATGATTTACAGGTAGTAAACTATTTCAGATTTAGCTGAAATTTCTCAAATGAAAATTTAGCTAACCTTTCCTCAGTAGAAAAAAATTTAAATAGCCTGATACTTCATCTAACTGTGCCCACCAAGTAGAGTTCCCATTTAAATATGCTTGAAAATACATATAGGTCAAATTTAGAATAGCAGAAATGACTGAAAGTGAAGTAACTCTCTTAAGTTAGGCAGACCAATTGACCTAGAAAAAATTCAACAGCACTGCTTGGACAGTATTCCTTAAGTAGCTCTGATAATAATAGTTATCCATTTGACTCCATTGCCAAATACTCTTTCATTTCACCATCTCTGCTCTCTTTTTCGTTTTTGTTTTCTTTTCCAAATAGCCCAAAGCCAATTCATCATATTGAACAGTAAAAAAAATACTTTGTGGAGTTGTCTTTCTGAGAAGCTGACAGCTACAATAGACTTTGCTTCTCTGAAAACAAAAAGCAACTGTTTTGCTCTTGTGGAAGCAAGCATTATCTCCAGAAAACTCTTCTTAAGTGTACGTGGGCCCTTCTCCTTGGCCTCAAAGTGTACAATAGCTACATTTTACAGAAAAGATAACTTCTTTCTACACTCTGACTAGAGATAGCCTGTCACCCACCTGACCACAAGCACCTATCTGGGTGCACTGGAGTCTGGTATGTAGATTGAGGGCTGGGAGGTTACATGCTACAGCCCCACTTCACCTGAAAATTTGGTCCTCCTGCCCCAAAGTGCAGAGTTAGGTGCCTTGGACTCAGGAGGGACTTTTAGGCACTTGTAAGGCACATGAAAAATATTTGCTTGTAAAGCAGGAGAGTTCCTGCACTTGAGCAGTGGTTCAAGGGGAATGCTTGAACTCCATCCTCCTGAGGCACCTGCACAAGGTGCCTTCTTCCCCTAAGGTTAAGGATGGGGATGAATTTTGAGAGGTAGATGGCTAGTTTGGCTTTTCTGAAGAAGTAGCTGCGCAAGAAGTGATGGTAATGGTCACCTGGGAAATGTGGGCTTAGTTCTGCCTTGAGGCTCACAGAGATGTAGACTTGCCTCTCAGACTTTTCCAGAAGTGGCTTTGCTACCATGTGATAAAGTAGTCAGAGAAGTACTCTCTGACTCTGCTATTGAAATCACTTGATCCTGGGATGCATCTATGTGTTTCCAGACAGAGTAGCAAAGATATATCTTGCCTGTGGCCTAACATCTGGGGCACTTAGCTGGGAAAAGGGGAATTTTGAGTTGGCCTGATCATGCAATTCACATCTGGTAAATAGGCAGTGCATTAAATAAAGTTATTTAGCTATTTAGTTAAAACATTTAAATATATAAGGCATAAATTATTTAATCAAGACACATTCATCACCTCTGGCCTACAGTAGGATAGGATGCCTTGCTCATAGACAGAGGTGATTCTACACCTGTATAATACTCTAAATTTTTATGCAACTTTGTACAACAAAATCTAGATAAGTTCATTCTGGGTTAGGCAGCTACTGAATTCTGGGCTTCCTGGATTGTTTTCCTGATTTTTAATGAACCCACATTCTGCCTAGGCCCTATCTGGTGCCCAAATTGATCATGTCAGCATGCATTAAGGAGGAATTTCGGGTGAGTAGTTGAGACCACCTGCCTACCATTCAGCCTGCCAGGCCATGAGCTCCCATTACAATCAGTGGAGAGCAATAATTGTTAAGTCCACTGTAGGAAGGCAAAAGTTGATAATTATAGCTCTTCCAACTATTGTATTATATATCCTGTGGTGCTTTGGAGGTTTTCTTGTTGCAGGAAGCTGATGTAGCAAACTTTTTAGAGCTGAGGCTGTTCTTATTTCTCGGGCTGTAAGTGTACAGTGCAGAAAGCTGAGCTCCAGGCTAGGGCTGGAGAAGCTGTGTGGGGGGAACGGAGTCCTAAACACAGCATCCTAAATGGGGTGATGGCAGAGTCACTCTTGAACCGCTGCAGCCCCTATGCTGCAGTCTGTGACACTGGAATGGCAGAGGGTGGTGGCGAGTCCCTAAGCCTTTTTCTAACTCATCCTTTTCAGGTCATATTTAACAGTGATATAATATGACATAATATGCTAATATGTTGTAATACAGTGAATATTTCATGCAGACTAGAGTATGGTATGGGTAGGGAAATACAGATGCTGATGGTTGCTTTCCCATCTTCTTGATACCTGTGTGCAAACATGCATTTTTGTCTGTGTACAAACAGTTTTCGTAGCAGCTGAGACAAGCAAACGCAGCATATAGGGTATAGAGGTGGCAGTTGCATTGGTTTCTCTGTGATGACATGTATTTCCTCTCTTACAGTTGTAACATGAATCATGCTTGTCCAACTATATTTGGAAATACTGCTGGTTTTAAAAAAGGGTCTGATAATGTGGACTCAAGGGAAGAGAATTTGTTGCAGTGAAATGCCACTTGAAAAGTCAGGTTTTATCATAGGGAAGCAGGCAAAGTAGGTTTTTATTTTTATCATTATTTGTGAAGCCAGTGACCTAACTGTATATGTAATATGTGTGTGTGTGTACAGCTTGTTAGCTTCATGTACTTTTTAGTTTCTTTGTGGTATCACTGAGAACAAATTGTTGTGCTCTAAGGACAAAGTTGAAACAACCCTGTTTGTTACCAAGATAAAAGAGAAGATAAGCTGCGGGTCATATGAAAAAGGTGCAGTTTGTGTGAATTTTCTGTAAAAGAAAGCTTTTGCCACTGAACTTAATGATGGAAATGTGTCAGGTTAATAAATTTGAGTAGGCTTCAATACTTGCTGTCTTTATTAAAAACACATGAGAAGTTTTCAATCATGCAGGAATTGCTCTTAAGCATTACATTGGAATACATTGGAATCAGTCCTTCTATGTACGGTAGGTTGTTGAGATTTCTTAACTCCAGATGAAGAACAGCTTATTCATCTGCTCTGGCAGCCAAGGAGGGCAATGTGTGGGCTACAGATAGGGAGTTCTCCAGATAAAGACAAGTCTTTCAGAGTAAGCAGTGGTAGTCATCCATAAATTTAATTACATCTCTTACTCTGCAGCAGCGCTCAGTAAAAAAAAACAAGTTGTGTTATTCCAGTCTCTCTAACCTTTCATTCAGAATTTGTGTGTCGTATCGTGTTTGGGTTGTTTTTATAGCAGTTTATTGATAACTCTTTGGTGCAGCTTCTTGGATCATAAACAGTTGTAACTGAAAGGCAGTGAGTGACTCAGGCTTTCACACACTTGGTGGCTTTCAGGCTGGAAGCTGACCTACTTCCAGGAAAACACAGTCGGCCAGCAGAGACAAGAAAACTTACTGGAGGAGGGAAGGAGAGAAAGGGGGCAGGAGGGAGGATTTGTTACTAAATGAATCACTGTTTTTCCTTTTCTTCTGGGTGGGTTGTTGGGGTTTTGTTGGGGTTGGGTTGGGGTTATTTTTTTGTTGGTGGCCTATAATTTATTTCTAGGCTAAATGTCATAATCTCTTAATTATTACGTAGTCTGAGATATTGTAGCTGATGTGAAGAAAATGTTGGTCTCAGGATAAAGGAAAGTAAAACAAATAGATGAAGCAGTGAAATGATGACTTGCCTTTTAAGGCTTTTGTAAACATGCTATATCAATAGAATAATTGAAGTGAAGATAATAAAATAATCTGACTTTTAGTACAAAAAAATACAATGTCTTGCCAATCACATTATTTGCTCCATTTGATTCCTGTCAGACCTTCAGCTTGTCTTTATTTAGAAGGTTGCTCTTAATAAGAAATCTGCTTAAAATAAAAACAGAGTAACTGAGTGTGAAATGGCTGATTCAGTACATGAGTGGAAGATACACACTTGCCATTGTGAGTATCTACTGATGAGGCTGTGCATATTGAAGAATATATTATATAAAATAGAGAAGTAAATCCACAGGAAAAAAAAAGAGAAAATATTTTTGACTTGTATTTACCCGGTTGGGTAAAGATTAATATACCTTTCCAGATCAAATTATAAGTACTCTGCTATTTCCCCTGCATTAAGTGGGTTGGATTCCTAAGTCATTCCTGACTGGGTATATAAAGATACATCAAAAAAAGAATTTTATATTTATGGTCATTTGTAGAAAACCCCCAAACAATGCAACCAATGTAGAATTACTTGTTTTACATGAAAAGAACTTGATTTTTATGTGATTACCTGTGCGTGCACACAATGCATGTACCAATAGAGTAAAGCAGATCAAGCTGAAGACTAATACATTAGGGGGGAAAAAAAATATTCCTTTTTTGGGCAGGTTTTCTCTATGAACATGCTCATTATAGTGAGAATTGCTCCATGGCTTCTGAAAGCCACGGTGAAAAATATCTGTGTTGGAAATCAATAGGATAAAGTGGCTGCATGCTGCTTTTTGTGCTTTCTATGTAGTCAGAGTCTGGTCAATAACACCTTCAAAACACAATGTATTATGAAAGCTGTTCAGATTTTTTTTTATTCCTTCTGTAAGAATAGCTGACTATTCCATTTCGATTATTGCTCTGATAACATGAACTCTGAATAATAAGGGAGGGACTTTACTCTTACACTAAAATGTTGCTGTGTTTGAATAAAAAGCAGTAAAGTAACACTAAGCGCATTTAGTATGAAGCAAATACTACTTGACTGCCCTCATAACTTTCATAACTTTATTACTTTGCCTTCCTGCCTTCATTCCACCTTCTGCCTAATACTTCAAGTCTACTAGGTGATCCTAGTGTGAACGATACCTGTTCCCTTGCTGACTTTTGAATCTGTGAGCCAATTTCATCAATTTTTTGCAGAGGGCTAAGGAAAGTAACTAGTTGGGTGTTGGAGTGAGAAAAAGTGCTCTTACAAGTTTGTCGACAACTAAGGACATTCAGTGTGACCTTGCACAGTACAAAACACCAGAAAATCTAACCCAAAGAAAAGGTGATCAAGTCTCCTTTATTGTAAAGTTTCCTACTAGCAAGGTTAACACTAGACGAGTTTAAAACCAATGTTTAGCATGAGGTGGATCCTTGTAGAGTTAGTGGTCAAATTCCATTTTGTCTTCTTTTTTCTTTATAATGTGATTGCAATGCCTCTTTGTTGCAAGCTGTAAATAACAACAGCAGTGAATACGTCTGTTTTACTGGATGTCTTAATGAAAGATGAGACTTGGCATAACTGAATCTGTATGATTGTGGGTTTCTGTCATATATTGCCATCTTAAATTGGAGCATCCCCTTTGCAACATAGTATTCAGTGACTGAAAATTCAGTTTTACTATTCAGACTGAAAACAAAATTGTGTTTATTATGACATTCATTACACAAAATCCAAACTAATAATATTTTTAGTGTATTTTATTAATCTTGTACAAACTTAACAAACCAAGTAATCAAGCACACAAAATCTGATTTATTTTTTCTCATCCAATTAATTTTTTTTATACTGATTACTCTGAATATGGGGTTACAATCAGATAACTGTTACAATCATGCCATTAAATAATTTATTACTCAACGGACATTTTCTGCTTGCTTGCTTTAAGCTGCGTGCTTTACTTACAAACTCAAAACAATTATGAACTGGGTTTACCTAATATGAGCTATTACTTCAATAACTTGCTTCAACATGTACTTCAATGGCAGTAGACAGAAGGCATTATAGTCATCATTAGACATGTCATTTATAGTTGCAGAAAAATTCCCACACGTTCAGACTTAGAGGTGCACAGTCAGAACATGTATTTTTTTTTTTTTTTTTCCCCTCCTAGAAGCAAGAAAATGGTGGTGGTGCAGCAGTATAAAAGCAGTTGTACTCCTACACTGCAGATTCTGTGGAATACACTGCAATAATACAGTTGCTGAAATATGGGAATTCCCTCCCGAAAATAACAAGTAAGAGGGTGTTGGAAAGCTTACAGTTCCTTTTATCCCATTAAAGTGTGTTTTGTTGTTGTTGTTTTTTTTTTTTTTTAAATGTGATAAACTTGCTTTATGTTGCAAGCTAGTTTGGTCGATGAAGCTGTCATCTTTAAAACAAAACTCCCAAGCCCCCTGCCCAGTCAGTGGAGAGAAACTGCTGCTTTAGAAGTCTTCAGAGGGGCCTTCTGAAGCTTTAGGCTTGTATCTGTCTTCCTTTGTTCCATGCAGTCTGTTTATTTGACTGTAAATAAAGTGCCATTTACAGACAGAAGTTAGGAAGTGAATTTTTACTTGCCTGACTTAATCACTCATCATGATTGTTAGGTCACAATGTAGAAGTCTGTCACCAAAAGCTATTAAAATCCAGATAGTGAATTAGTTTTCTTTATTTCAAGATTCTTAAATTATCAAAGTTCAGTGCCTGAAGGCATCAACAGATACTGAATCTTTCCAGTCTGGATTATGCAGTACTTTGAACCTAGATGCTTCAATGATTGGCACCCTTTTAATGCATAAGAGACCCTCTTCTGGCACAGGCTTAAAATAGGTTTGAAGCAAACTTAGCATTTTCTCTTTTTTTGGCTACAAATGCTTGAATTTTTTGTTCTGAATACTGTATACTGTATTTAGATAGATATACAAAACGAATGAAAGATGTCCTTATAGTGTAAGGCGTCTCTGTAAGATGGAGGAAAATGAGGGGAAAATGTTTAAAATGTTTAGTATGTTATGGGAACTTGCTAGACCCAAATGAGATAAGATTTGTGTGGAGCAGATCTAAAAATCAGAAACACGATAATGATTATAAAAATGTAGAATTTAAAATTATTGTGATTGAAATATGCTGAAACTGTAGTTCACTTAATAATATTAGTGGTGAGTCAGAGAGCATGTGCCAGCTTTTCTACTTTGATTTTACAAAGCAATTGTGAGAGGCAAAGCTGATTCCTAAGAATATTGCAGGCAACAGGTGTCTTCAGAGACACAGTTATCTTGTTGTTTTTTTAGCTCTTTGATTTTGCTGCCTTTGACTGGATGAGTGGCCAGAAAGTTAGGCTGATAGAGGCAGTCTGAGAAGAGACCTGTGGTCTGGCAAACTCTTTTCCCATTATTCCAGGTAGAAATTCTTGCCCTCAAAGAGCAGTGCTCTGATGCTGTAGTAGTGTGAATTATTTAAAAGAATAAAACCAAGCCCTAGTAGTAAATGGGAAGCATGGTGAAATGGTTTAGTGAGGAGACAGCATGGGATGCTGGGGAGAAAAAAAAAAAAGAGAGCATTGCTTCCCTAATCAGTAATAAAGCTCAGAGGAACTGCAAAGAGCTGAAGCATCCCAAGCTGGGCCAGGATGTGTCTTTGCTCCTTGGAATCAACCACCGTCTTGAAGAAAGCAGGACAAGAGTGCAGCTGGAAGGTCCAAGGAAGGATGCTGCAGTGCCTGCAGGAGGGCAAGGAGGGAGGTGGACAGGCAGTGTGTAATCCAGCATGTGTTGTGTTGGCCCCTCCCTGGCTTGTCACAGCACCCATGGGGAATTTGAACCAGGACAGGGACTTCCCTTCAGGCTTCTGGGTGTGACACCTAGTCTCTGTAGTCTTAGCCAGTTCTGGAGATTTTTGCCCTGGCTGTAGCATTTAATAAACCCCTTAACTCGGGCACAGTTCAAAAGATCTTCCATGCATTTGCACCAAAGTTGGCCAGTGCACTTAGAAACCACTCATCAAAGTTACCACTTGGCTAGGGGTGTAGTTTGCTAATAACTGTGCAACAGAGTCCAGAAAGAGTTTTTCTCCAGATGTCATCGTATCTGGGGTCAGACTGGAAATGTTTATCATTCTAGGATGCCTTTGGCTCTTTATTTGAAAGCAAGGGTTCATTTCCATGTGCACTGTGTAACTTGGAGATTTATTCTCTTCTATTTACATGTGGGATATCATTGCAGTGTAGTCTCTTGTGATCTCTGAGAATGGGCCACTGCTAAATTGTGCTAAATTTCTGACTGAGGATAATATACTTTGAAAACAAGAGACTCAGAAATAAACCTAGGATGAGACATGAGCAATATATTCTGGTAAAATGCAGGTATACTAGATCACAAAAGAATTATTGGCAGTAGTCAATATCCATCTGAACTCTTTTCCATCCCCAAAACCCAGACTTGAACTATGAATATATGTGGTTGTGTTTATTGTCAAAAGTGTTGCAAAACACAGAGTGATATGTCTGTACACATTCTCTTCTCCACTCTTAAATAACATGACTCAGGAAATATAAATATATGTAAGGATGTTTCTCAAGGAACTGTATTTTTAGCAGAGGGTGATTGCTTGCTTTCCAGAGGCCAGCTGTAGATAGTGTGTGGAATAACTAATATATGATTTCCTGTTTTGAGTTTGTGTGGTAACTGTGGGTTGTATTTAGTCTTCTGGTACTAACATTTGTGTTATCTATTTCATGGGCAAAGGTGCTAAATTCTTAGAAATTTTTTACATGTCATGAATTTTGCCTGCAAACCTGGAGTTGTGGTTTTAATGTTCTCACTATGATGTTATTATGCTATTACTGTTACAACTAAGTTACTGTGGTATGCTATTTTATGCTGATATAACCCCTGTTAACCTCTCTTCCAAAGCTGGTTTTGGGACCTGGAAAAGAGTGATACCAACAATGAGCTCTCTGGCTATAAAACTAGAGAAATGCTTAGAATTTAACCTTATATTTTTAATACACTAATCAGCCCATCTCAATGGGTCCCTGTTATAAAGGACTGTCATAAAGGCTGCCACTTTAATACACAGTGACTCATACTATAATAACCATGGTGAGGCATATTTTGTGCGTAGAGGAAGATAAAACTCATTTTGTGTGGTCACGCAGTAAGGGAGGGGAAGCATGAGGGATGCTCTTTAACCCCTGAGCAACTCCATGAACTTGCCTCCACCTGGGAACCTTAGTCAGTAGCTATACAGTGCAACATCAGGTCATGATTTCTTCCACTGCTGCCACTTTTGGAGGGTTGGCAGGAGCCCTAAGGTGTTCCTCAGCTGGGCTGTAGCTTGTGCCTGGGATCCCACCATTGTCTCATTCTTTCCATCTCCAGGCTGGAGAAGGAGTAATCTGCTACTGGCTATGAAGGTAGACTGGGTGTTTTCCTGCAGCTTAGTAGATAGACATTGTCCTAGATGTCTACCTGCAGCTTTTGGTCAGAAAGAAATTGGGTCCTTTATGAATGAGGAGTGCACTCCCACGCCCTGCAAACTTATGACACTTAGGACCCTGTCCCCAACCCACAATGTCAGTTCCCCCCAAATGAAACAAAGTGCCATACTCTTATTCCTAGGCTTCCAGGTCCCAAATTAATACTGGGACCATGGAAAAGTGGAGTTTCAGTGTTGAGTGTCATGACTGATTAATGCAGTTCTATCATGTGTGTTTGTATTTCTAAGTTTTCCTGTTTGGACACCTGTTCAGACTGTTTGGACTGAAAACAAAGGCTTCTACCATGATAATGAAATGACTCAAAATGTAGATTTTCTGCTGCTGTAGGTAATCGGATTTTTGTTAGATTGCTTCAGACGTTCAGTGGCATATAGACAACAGAATGAAACACTAGAATGCAAGCCGTATTAGCAGTTACAGTTGGTGAGAACTGTGGTTGTTTAGCTTGGAGAAAAGGAGGCTGAAGGGAGACCTTACCACTCTCTGCAAGCACCTGAAAGGAGGTTGTAGCAAGGTGGGTGTCAGTCTCTCTTCTTTCAAGTAACAAGTAATAGGGCATGGGGAAGTGGCCTCAAATTGTGCCAGAGGAAGTTTAGGTTGGATACTAAGAGAAATTTCTTCATTGAAGGGGTTATCAAGCACTAGAACAGGCTGCCAAGGAAAATGGTGGAGTCACCATCACTGGAAGTATTTAAAAGATGTGTAGATGTGGTGCTTAGGAATGTGGTTTAGTGGCAGACTTGTCAGTGTTAGGTTTATGGTTGGACTCAATGATTTTAAAGGTCATTTCTGACTGAAATTATTCTATGATTCTAATGTACCTCACTAGGCTGTTGGATGGGTTTGCTATGCCATAGACTTAACTTATGCCTTAAGGTAAAGGAGGATAACAGACCTCTGAATCATATTTGTTCTCTCCCTCCAGCTAAAACATTCAATTAGTAATGCTGCAACTTTTATTAAGGCAAACAGTGAATGAGTCATTGATCTCTGCCTACATTAGTGTAATGCATGTAAAGATTGCGAGACAGGCATTACACATGGGC
>NW_008580747.1:0-18783 GCF_000691845.1 Merops nubicus | reverse complement strand
AGGGAAAAAATGTTTGTGGTTTGTTGGGATTTTTCTGGTTGGTTTGTTTGTTTGTTTTCCTGCACATGTCAAAGGCTATAATTTATTTTCTCTTATTGGGAGAGCTGTCACAACTGAAGAGCCTTTTCTGCTGGGATCAAAATTCTTGTTTAATTGTTTCTGTGATAATCATAATCTTTCTGTTAACAGGCGTTCTTCATAACTGCTGTGAGGCCTACAACATTGGGCTCCTAGAGGCAAAAGTGTTTTCTGGTCCATCTAAAGAGCAGTTTGGATACGCAGTTCAACAGTTTGTAAATGAACAAGGCAAATGGTAAGCAGTTTGAAGAGATTGTTATATGTCAAGTTAAAAGGTTAAGGACAAGTTGTTGCAGCGTGGTTATCTTTAATTCTGCATTTCATTTAAATGCATTTTGGTTAATTAATTTTTACAGTAGAGCTGTCTTTCCAAAAGTAAATATGTTATTCAAACAAAAGTTGAAATATTCTAAAGACATATGCATATAAAAGTTCAGGCTTCTTCCCTTTATACAGTGTATTCTGAGGTCTTTCTGTTAATCTTTTACTTTCACCTCCAACACATCAGTTTCCTCAGATTCACAGATTTGTAGAATTTTAACTCATTTCATTCATTCCTGTACCAATAGCATTTTTGTTATGTGTTATATATATTTGGGATATTTTTCCATTTTAACATTGTTGAGATTAAAACAAATTATTAGGGCTGGCAAGTTATAATAATTAATATTAAGTGAACTTAAATTTATATAATTTTGTCTCTCATACAGTTTTGTTTGCTTCTCAAGGGACAACATACTTGGATTCATGTAACACAATTCTAGCAAAAGCCTTGTGTCTACTCCATGTCTTCCATCATAAAACTTGATGTGAAATCTACTGTTGCCACCACATGAGGCTTGATGAGTAATTAGTAAAATATTTTTTCTAGTAATGTTGGCTTCAAAAAGAACATGAAAATACTAACCCAGAGTAAGGCCATCTAGTGGAAAACACATTGTTGCCTCTTCTGCAGCCTCAGCAACCACAAAGCTTAAGGTGTCTTTCCTGGCAAAGGATTATATGTCTATAAATAATTCAGTGGTACTCAACTACTTTAAGTGGTTATTTGTGTATGCGTGGCTTTAAGTCTATAGCAGAAAGTCACACAAGTTTCATATATATTATCATAAGTGGAAACAACATTTAAGGTATATCATTCTCCATAGACTGAAACGCTGTCAGAAACAACGTAGCTACAAACTGGAACGTTTAAGTGATGATGGATGGATAGTAAATAGCTCAACCTTTTTCAGTAAAAAGTAAAATGTCAAAACATTAAATTCATGGAAATGCATATGAAAATGTATTTTATAGTTAAATTTTGGAAAAGCCCATACAAAAATAAGGAGTTAGCTGAGACACATATGCATAGCCCTGCACAGAGGCACTGTGCAGTTGCAGTTGGTTGCATATGCGAAGTTGTAAGACTATCTAGTTCTTGCTGTGTTTCCAGCATTTTTGTGTTTACCACCAGTGACCAGGAGACAAAGAGAAGAGCAGAGCTGAATCCTGCAAATTAAGAGCTCAGCTTTTCCTCTCCCTTCACTGGGTAGGCTCCCAACCTACTCCCACGCCTTGCCTGATGTTGTGGTGGCTTCTCGCTGTGTTTCTGCCTGCTTTAATTATGTGTTTAGTCACCCATAGATCAGAGCTAACTTTTTAAAAAAATTCTCTGTAAAGGTATTGAAGGAGAACAAAGATGTCTGCCTGAAGTGAATTGAATGCTTTGGCTCACACATGGAAAAATTACATCTTATGTTTTATCATATAAGTATTTCTATAAGCTTGCAACAGGAGCATTAAGTTCCAGATGCACTCAAGCCTTTTTAGATTTCCCTGTTTTATTTTTACTTCTGATATAATAATTCTTCCACTAAAACTTTCTTGGATTATGTGTGGTTGAGTTTGGGAAAGTAACTTTTCATTAACTTTTACTATCATCTCCTAAGTATATGAGTATTATGAATCCGGTAAACTTTTCTGTAGATAGTCACTTCATCATCTGTTCATTCACTGCATGATATTTGACTATAGCTCCAAAAGTCAGAAAATTTACCAGCTCCTGTTTGAGTAGCCATGACTCCTTAGAGAATTTTCAGTGAAGAAAAGCTCTTTTCAGTCTCCCTCTCAAGAAATCATTAGGCAAGCTTAAGAAGAAAAGCTGTTTTATTATCTTGTTCTCTTGATTTCTAAGCTATTTGCTTTTTCTTAGGACAATCGAGCTTTTTCTTGTGTGCATTATTTAAAACAAAAACAACAACAACAAAAAACACTCAAGCTGTTTAGTAGAGCTGGTTTCTCCTGCAAGAGACACAGAGGCTGCAGTCCATGTGCAGAGCGCTTGTTGACATGGCTGAGCTAGGACTGAGATAAACAGTCTGAGCTTTGCATAAGATTGGGCTGCTGCTTTCTCTCAGGGGGGAGTATTTGTCAGCCTATGCTTTTATGAAGAAACCATCACTGTGCCTCAGGAATGTGATGCCCTTCAAAACTGTGTTCAGGCACAGTGGGGCTGCGCACCACATCAAATGCTGCTGGAGTGGCACCTCTCTCCAAGGGAGACGTTATCCAGAATCTGAGATCCACCAGAAATTTAATCACGTCCTAGACTTTGCTTCTTTTAATAAATTCACATGATGCTATATCAAATACAGATTTAAAAATCCTCCTGTACTCTCGTAAAGAGCAAAAAGTAGAGATACAGAAAATACCAGCAGATAATAGTTTTGTTATTCAGCTGTATTTCTGGGAGATACCTCTCTTGAGGCAATAAGGGCTGGAGAAAATCATGAAGAGAGGAGAATTTTTGCAGAATTGGTACTGCGTGCAGCAGTTCATTATCATGTTTCCTTGGAGATGAATTCGGAGGCAAGAGGGAAGACAGTGCAATCAAGAACACATGGCTATAGAGGGAGCTGATACATGTTGGGAAGCTGTGACACAAACCAGCAGGGAGTTTGTGTCGCAGCTCCCAGAAGGGAGCCCTTTCTGTAGAGAGTCATATGATCCAGGTTAATTGGACACTGGTTTGCTGTGCATTGATGGGCATTACAAGCATGTGATGCTCATAAATGAGGACAAACTTGCAAGTCAAGCACAGCTCAAACTTTCCACTGTGTCTGGTGGGAATTTTGAAACAGGAGCTCTTTAATGAACTCAAGGAAAATTGTGAACACCAAAGTAGCTCAGCAATTAGAAAAGTTTAAGCAGTCCACCATGGATTTAATTAGCCACAACAGAAACATCATTCGTTTACACTCTGGTTCTTCCTGTCATAAGATCCTCTGTATTTGAACCTTAAATTGAGAGCAAATTCTCTCTCATTTTATAAACATCATGTTTTAGAAAGGTGGATTGTATTCTGTCAAGTTTGTATTGAATGTGCATGCCCTGAGCAGGAGCTGATAGTACCTTCTACCAAGATAACAGTACTTACTCCATGCTGAGATTTGGTTTTATATCCTTCTCAGGTGAGGAAGATTGAATAGCTGATATAACTGTTAACATGCTTTTTCCTACCCACATGTCTTCTGCCTTTGGACACATCCCACAACAGAGCTAAAATCTCAGTCTGCTGTTAAGGTGCTATTTGGTATCAAGTTGCAGCCACCCTGCTCAGTTGTGTGTGTGCTTAGGTTTGGGAATTTTTGAATTTTGTTTTGGAATTTGTTACAGGACTTTTTTTAAAATATTGTTTCATTCCATATCATGTCAGTAATGACACCTTAATAGGTACTGCCCTTATGGTTGTATCACATAATCATTGCACTACAACATATTTTTTCAGTTCTTTAATTTTTGCTCAGTAGTCATCAAAGGACAGAAGTCTTTCTCCTGAGCTAAAATTTTGGTGAAAAGGCAACTTCTGTAGAAGCTTTTATTGAAATAAATACATTTGCAATGTCTTATGATTTTAATGAAGATGGTAAATTCTTTCTGCCAACACTTTTTGTTTTTAAAAAAAAAAAAGAAAACAGAATGCTGCCATTGTTACAGCTCTGTCTCTGCAGTGCCAGCCCCAATGCCAACACTGAGTTCTTTGCCCAGCTTTTGCTTCCCCTGTGCCTTTTTCCTGCTTGGAGGAGCAGCCTGGCATTTGTCTTCTAGGCCTTTTAAGTTTGCCAGTCAAACTCTCTTGCCATACCTTGCTGTAGGTTTTGAGGTTTTGAGTCTTTTGTTCAAGGATCTAAAATTTTAGATGGTGGTAAGTTTTGTATGTGCAGAGAAGCATCTGAGAGTCAAATTTTCTTGTCTTCATATCTATTCATTGCTTCCTGTAATTCAAGGGAAAAGAGCCAGATGATCTAAGAGGCCCTTTCTACTTTTATTTCCCTGTTTCCTATTAGCCATCCTTATGTTTTAAAAAAAAATGCATAAAAAGAAAAAAAAAAAGGGAAAAAAAAGTGCCCCACACCAGAAAACATAAAACGTGCTCTGACAGCAGCTGGGAATCCAGCTCTTCACCATGAATTCTGATTTTGTTTTCTGTTACATCACGCTTTGCCAGTTACTAGCTTTGTCATGGTGTAATTTCCCAGAAATAATTCCTGTTCCACTTTGATCTGCCACTCCTGCAGCCTGTGTGGTATGTCATTGCTGCTGAACTTTATTTGACTTCATGTCATTCCATTGCTTTGTATACAGTGTTGGAGACTGATTAAGAAGCTGGATAATAAAGTTCATGGCAATATTACTTGCTTATCATGATAGTATTGTCTAAAGACAGTCCACAAGAACACACAAGGAAGCTTTGTAAAAATAAATATTTAACTCACGGCTAAAAAAGACCCTTAATTAATACACTATACATGATACAATTTATTTGCAAATAAGCATTTTCAAGTATTTTAGTGACTATTTCTGGCATTCTTTCCTGATACATGAAGCAGAGTGAAAGAGAATGTGCTTCCTGTTTAATCACAGTAAAGGATATCTCTGTGGTAAGCAGGATGCTAGCCAGATACTGTAATGGTTTATGTTAATTTTCAAAGGCAAGTAGAATTTACTGATTCCTAATTTAGATTAAGGCTAGTATAAAGCTTAAGTAAGGCTCAGGGTATGAGAGAAATAATAATTATTTCCTAGGACCTTTAAAGTTAACAGTTAAAAGTACAAAGCTAGGTTTGGCAGAAGTTTATTAATTACTTTCTCTTGGGAGCTTATTGATGGCAGATTAGTTAAGTCAGATAAGTGCTTATTAGATATTAGTAGCTTTGTTCATTTCTGAAAATCACAGTGTCAGTAATATTGCTAAGTGTTAAATTCTGTGTATGAGGTGACAAATTTTGGCTTATGGCACAGTTACTGCATGGAGATTCATAGACCCTATAAATGTACAAGGGAGGCTAATACAGCAAAGGGGGAGGTAGTATAGTAACTTCCAGAATAGTATGAGGAGTGCCAAATGAAAGACTTTTGCTTTCATTTGCTTTCAAACAAAAACTTGTTTGCTTTGGGCACAGTTGGTTTAGATTCAGATTTGTGTTTAAAATTGTAAGGCAAACAAGACAAACTCTTCTATTTTACTGTTTGTAGCAACAGCTACAAGGTTAGTTTTAGGGATAGCAAAAGTAAAATACAGCTCTGAATAATAAAGTCTACAATTGGATTTAATATAAAGACTGATGGTTCCTTGGTATAAATAGACGTCTGGGTTGGAATTAATATTGAGGTTGGGGAAAATGGAAGTTTCAGAGTCCACATTACAGCTGAACTGCGTAAAACCCATGGAGTGAGCACACATATGCATGTTGAAAGGGCGAGAACTGCATTTTCCAGGCTCTGTGGATGGTGTTTGTCTCTAGTGCATGCCGATAGCAAGGGCTGGAGTTAGGCCTGAACTTAGACTTGGATTTAGGGACAGCTAGTACTCAAGCACACTTCTCTTCTTCTCTTGGTTCTCACTGTGTTTATGAGTTGAACTATGTGCTTTGGGCTTCAGGATAATCCACGGCTGCAAAGCAGTGCCAATGCAGCACAGAGATTTACAGTTTCATGACCAGATGGAGTGGTGCAGAGGGTATTTCCAAGATCTGTTAAGGTCATTCATTACGCTGACCTCCTGGGAAACTTAGAAAAAACATGCAAATATTTATAAATGTATGCAGTGCAACGTTCAGCTCAGCAGTTAATGGTGAAAAGCTGTTCCGGTTTCAGGTATTACACATGCAGTGTTGCCATCCTTTTAAAAACTGTTTTCTGTTTCCATGAAAACTGTTAACCCTTTCTCTCTTCCATCATCCCATTATCATTCTAATAATTGTAAAAAAAATGTAGTACCTAAGGGTACAGTCTCACCAAGGGGTGAGACTGTAGCACCACGGCTTCCTCCTGGCCATCACTATTGACCAGAACCAGCCCTCTGTATCACTGCAGGTGTGTGCAGGTTGTATCATCTATTGGCACATGACCAATGGAGTAGTATCTCATGAGCTCTGGTTATTTAGTCCTGAGCTCTGTTAGTTTTGATTTCCACTGTGCAGAAAATAACAAGATCAGAGGCCTTCTCACAGATATTGTAACATACACTGTTTTTACATAGGTAGGTATTTATGTGAACCTGAATTGCAGGTTTAGAGATGCTAAAAGTACACAAAATTGTGTACTGCTGCCTGCATAATCACTGATTTACAAGGTAATTCAGAAGGAGGTAGGTATTTTTAAAATCTTCTACACACAAAAAGTAGCATCTAATTCTGGTAAAACAGAATGATAGTATTTGTACTCTTACACTTGTGTTTAATTAAGATGAAATTAAATTTTTTTTTCAAGATCAGCAGTATTTTCACAGAGAAAAAAAAAAAGGGCTCAAACCCTTGCTTGTGTTCTAAAACTATGCTTTTTTATCAAAGCCATTTTATTCAAAGTAATTCAAAGAAATAGCAGCAGTAAAAACAGGTGATGCCTGGAGAGTCAATATGATATATAGCAATTTCTCTGAAACATAAAGATTTCATAAAATGTTTTCTTTTTGTAATGCAAAGCCTTTGCATTAGCTCCTATCAAATTTTAGAGGACAACGAATTTACTTTTAGCAACCTGTTGACCAACTGAAAATATGATTTCTTATAAAACTCCTTATTCTGTACTGGGGTCCTATTGCTTGTCCTTTAAATATCCCATAGATGTGTTAATTACCACATACTGTTCTGAATGAAAGGAAAGTCATATTGCTGCTGAAGCAAATACTCACATACTCTGCTTTCTAATAATTTTTTTTTATCCCTTGATATCATCTTCCTATGGTTATGTTTTACCTTACCCTTATTTCACCTTATGTTAAACCCCATAAAGAATTGTCGTTCTCTTGCAGCCCTACACAGTGCTATACTGTCTATTGATTTAACTTTCTCAAAGTTGTGCTGAAAAATAGGTGTTCTTAAGCACTGTTTTCAGGGGTGAATTCACTGGTTTTGTGAAGGCTTTCAGTTAAAAATTAAAGGGATCTTAAGGAGCAGATATTGGAGGGGCAATATTATGGCAGATGAAGGAATGAAGAAAAGTGAATCACTTCATATTGTAGGCACAAATTATCATAAGATTTCACTCTCTTGTTCAGGATTAAATACTTAATACAGTAGAATGTTATCACCTGCAGTGTTTTCCTTCTGACTCAGTGTTGTCAAGGTGTGGCAGTGTTCAAGCTGTGACATAAGCATTTGACTGTTGCTGTGCAGATCTGTAGGAAAGGCTTCTTATCAGTTAAAAGAATAACTTAAAAGTAATCAGTTCATAGAATCGTGGAATCATTTCAGTTAGAATAAACCTGTAAGATCAAGTCCAGTCATGAACATAAGGCTTCCAAGCCCACCACTAAACCCTGTCCCTAAGCACCTCATGTGTCTTTAAATACCTCCACTTCCTTTAGCTGCTGTTCCAATGCTTGACAACTGTTCTGGTGAAGAAATATTTCCTAATACCCAATCTAAACCTCCCCTGGCACAACCTGAGGCTGTTTCCTCTCATCCTGTTACTTGTTACTCCCCACTTCAATACAATGTTCTTTCAGGTAGTTGAAGAGAGAGATAAACCCTCAGCCTCATTTTCTCCAGGCTAAACAACCACAGTTCTCTCAGCCACATGTCCTAAAACTTTTTCCTCTAAGGCCTTCACCAGCTGTGTTGCCCTTCTTTTGACATGCACCAGAACCTCAATGTCTTTCTTGTAGTGAGGGGCCCAAAAAAACACAGTATTAAAGATGCAGCCTCACCAGTGCTGGGTACAGGGGGACGATCCCTTCCCAAGTCCTGCTGGCCCTGCTATTTCTGATACCAGCCAGGATGCTGTTGGCCTTCTTGGCCACATTGCTGGCTCATCTTCAGCTAGCTGTCGACCAACAGCCCGGGGCAGCTTTGCAGCCACTCTCCCCCAAGCCTGTGGTACTGCCTGGTGTTATGATCCTAATGCAGGACCTGGCACTTGGCCTTGTTGAACTACATGCAATTGGCCTCAGCCCATGGATCCAGCCTGTCCATATCCTTCTGTAGAGCTTTCCTACCCTCAAGCATATCTACACTTCTGCCCAGCTTTGTATTGTCAGCAAACTTACCAAGGGTTAACTGTGGGCTGACAGGACAATACTTTTTTTTTTTTTTTTTTTTTCTCTCATTCCCCAACATATATATTTCTAAATGTGTATACGTCTATATATATTAATATTTTTGCTGGATTTCTCCTGGTACTATAACATAATGCCACAGACAGAACAGTAGCACATATTTGAGGCAGCTTTATCCCCAGAGGCTTCCCCACTGAAGTTTGCCCTGGTGATTCCAGTGTATTAACATGCAAAGAAAGCTTCTGTACAGCTCTGGAGAAGACTCCTGAGTGCCATAGGTGCTGTATCTGGGAAAAGGCGTTTTACCTAATATCTGCAGTGTGCTATGCAATAATGCTGCCAGACGTTTCCAGTATCATTAAAGACCAGTAGCTAATGAAGCTCCTATTACTTTAGGTTATTGGTTGGTTCACCCTGGAGTGGCTATCCAGCTAACAGAACAGGAGATATCTATGCATGTCCTGTTGGAACGTCCAAAACAACATGTGAAAAATTGAATTTACAAGGTAAGTGACGAATAATATCTTGCTACAATTTTTTCCTTTTTCTTTGTAATAGGCCAATCTATTGTACAAGTAAGTGAGTGGATATGAGTGAGTGGATATGGCATTTTCTGCCTCTGTGTGTTAGTAAACTTAAGTATAAAATGGGATTTTGCATACAGTGAAAATAGAGGGCAGCTGAGTGTGCTGAAATGCCTATTTTTAAGTTTATTTGTACTGCAGAGCATTTCTGTCCATTGCTCCTTCCAAGTTTTTGTCCAAAGCCTTTCACCAGATCAGATGAGTCTGGTGTCCTGAGGAATGCAACAGTAGCTGCTTGGCCGCAGCTATTCAGCCAGCCAAAAAACCTCAATAGGTAGACTGTATTTTCCTTCCTTTAGCCTTCAGCTCCTTTGAGGGCAGGAACTCTAAGTGTTCATACTTAAGTCATGTCTATAGGTAATGATTAGCAAATTTTTGACAAAGACTAGCTTTAATTTCTTTTGTCTGAGAATTGTATGCAGCCATTTGGAAAAGGCATCATAAATTTCGAGAAATCAGGCTTTTGAAAAGGAATTCTATCTTATTAAATTGCTTCTACATCTTACTATTCCATCAATTAATTAATCTCATTTTATTTCAGCTTTAATAAATATTCCAAATGTGACTGAGATAAAGGAAGACATGAACCTTGGTTTGACTCTGATACACAACTCAAAAACAGGAGGATTTTTGGTATGTATCAAGGACATATTCAGTACACACAGAAATCCTTGAGGTGAATGAAGAAACTAGAATTCTTCACATTTTGTATAACTCCAGGCTGAATGTTTTATTATACAGCATAGATTAGTACATATTTTGCATATTTTAAAATATTCCATCCCACTGACATTACCTAGGATAAATGAATCAGGAAAATTACAAATTCTCTACTTTGCCATTCATGTAAATATTCAACGGAATAGCACATAATTAAAGATTCTGTAATTTAAGTCAGACAAGATAGGCAAGAATATTCCCTCCATGGACATCTTTAAGGCAGTCTTTTATAGTTCTGATTATGCTCTCAAAAGACAGTATGGAATCTCTCCTCTACCATACACGCTTGCATGGATATTAGAATTTCTAATCCCATGGACCTGCAGTGTATATTATTTGGTTAGTGAGCTGGAGGAGAATGCATTTTCTGTTTGTCTGTTCTGCAAACCACTCTCTTTGGAGCCTGTAGAACAGATTTGGTAACTGAAAGGAAGCTAACACTTGTTTAATAAGTTTTATACAGTCTTAACCATAAGCATGAAAACTTGCAGTAGAGGTGTGTACCAGTTTGATGCATACATTGTAGGCATGTACAGTAACTAAGTGAAATAATAAACTATAGACAAAAGAGCTTTGAGACTTTAATCTTCATGATTTTCTGTTGCATGTTCCTAGTAATTGCAAAAGCATTCAAATGTTTATTACATTCATTACCACATAGCCCAGTTCACTGAAGTACTTAAAAGCAGGTCTAATTCCAGCCATTCCAGTAGCTGTCTTGGAGTTACAGTTAATCATAACTTCAAAATCCAGCAACAGTACTCTTCTTGATTGTTGGTTTGAGAAGATACTGATTAAAAAAAAAAAAAAAAATCTTATTCTGTCTCTTGGATAATACCTTTAATTACTGTTAATACTGTCCCATACATACCCACTTTTAATGAGGATCGGTAGTTACAGTAATTTAAAACATCTCATGCAGGAAAACTTGTATTTTCTAATAATACTTGAACTTCTCTCAGTTAAAAAACAAAACAAAACCAAACAAACTTTCTAATCTATACATTATTGATTGACTTTCCTTAAATTGCATGAAGTTTAAAAATAAAAAGTTGCATGCTAAGACATGAACAGTTAGCCAAGTCTTTGGCAACAGGCGTCCTTTTTGACATAAGAAGAATGGAATACTGGAGACAGGTGCTTACCTGTGACACAGCCTCCATAAATATCAAAAGCCCCATGACTTGGTTGTGGCAAGAACTGGACAAGAAGCTGAGACTGCTCACAATTGCAAGCTGCTGCCATCCAGTATGTTGCCCTGAGACTCTCTGGCAGCTGGCCCCTGTGGCACGCTCTTTGGGTTATGCACAGGGCTTCCTCCTCCCAGCTCATTGTGCTCCTTCCTCCTGTGGCTGCTTTTCTCTCAGCCTCCATCTGCTTGCACCAGTTTGTGCTGCACCCCTGGGCTGCTCAGCTGGAGCGTGACCCAGCCTGGCATGTCTGTGCTGGAGCTCCCAAGTGCTGCTGGTTCAGCTGTTTGGTGCCATGTGATTGCTCCCCACAGGTATCCTAAGCACAGGGCAGTCATTTCCACTCGTTAAATTTTTCTGAGGCATGCTTAGTCCTGTTGGAAAGGTGCTTAAGAATTTCACTGAAGGTTAACAACTTTCTTCTGTATTTCTGATTTAAGATTCTATCAGTTTATTCTTGGGGCAGTGCTCTGCCTTGTCTTGAAAGGAACAGCTCACATCTCTCCACATGTAAAATCTCCCTTCTGTGTGTAACATCTCACAATCTCCTCTTTGCTTTGCCAAACAAACAGAGCTTTTTGTTTGAAATGCTCTTTTTTTTTTTTTTGAAATGCTGTCTGCATGCTTATGGTCAGCCCACAATCAGTCAGCGCCCAATCCATCTCTTCCACTCAGTGAGCTCCCAGTTCATGTCCCCACTTGGTGCTATTAGTCCTTAAGGGCAGGTCTGTGCCCCTTTCTGATATTCCAGTTTTCAAGGTCATCAGTTCTTAATATGTGATTTCCCAGTTTTTCCCTGCAATAATGATGCATCTTAAATTTCTGACTGTAACAATGCTAGAACATTAGAGCTTTTTTTTTAAAAAAAAGAAAAAAAAGTGAAGATCAGCAAAGTTTATTAGAACATTTCTATTTTTCCCTTCAGATTAACATCACAATTTTGAGTTACTATTAATACAGAAGAAAAACACAAAATGGGCAAAAGATTGATTTTTAAAAGAACTTTAAATTAAAAAACTTCAAATTAAAAAACACTAAATTTCCGCCAGTTTCATAGTTAGCAATATAGGTTATTTATTTTGTATGTCTCACCTCTGTAAATATGTCTTTTCCCGTAATGCTAATCATACCCTGAGTAGCAACTAAAAAGAGCACTCAATATCAGATAACATAGATATACTTCCTTTCTCTTGTCTAGAAAATCTTGTCAAGTATGTTAGGATAGTTTGATGTAGCCTATCACTAGTAAACCTGTGTGTGATTTAGCTCATTTTCCATTTACTTCTGCCTTTAGTTACTTTTTTTTTTTTCCAGTATTGTTGAGAAAAGCTTAATTGTGCCTTTCACTCTTCTGTTCATAGATACAGATGGTGCATTTTCTGTTTTCCAGGTTCTCCCAGCTGGATAGGGAGATCAGAAAGTATATGTAACCAATCTGTCATTTCTTTCAGAACTGTTGGAGAGAGGTTATATAGAGGTTGTTTTTTTCCTTGAGTTCCTCATATGACTTTCTTTTAAGGAATCATTCCCAATACTCTCATGACCAAATACTGTCTCAGAATAAATACTGCCTTTTTTATCTAGGTACTTTTGTACTCATCCTTCAAATATCAAGTGTGGCTGTCATGTAAACAGGTTGTTGATACAGCTGAAAACGTTTCTTTTTAGCGATAAAGGAAAGAATATTTTTTTTTTTTTCATCAAAGAAAGAAGATTATTTTCCCAAGAGTCAGTGAAATATGTATTTGAGGAGTACACGAGGCCAGGGCCAAACTTCTTTTAGGTACAGCAAAGTAGGGCAGTGGATGCTGTGAGGCTGCAAAGTCACTGAAGATGATGAAGTTTAGCTTATAAATATTTTAGCGAAGTGATTTTCCTTTGGGAACAAGGCTTCTCAAACTAATAAATGTGTGCGTGCTCACTGATCACAAAGTTCTTCAGTTGGTGGTAATCGGGCATACCTCAAGAAGGGCTTTCTTTGCGTTTTTGCGGCGATCTGCTTGGCCATGGCGCTGATGCCATCTCCTGGTTAGTGGAAGTAACGCGCATAAGCGCTGTGGCGTAGAGCAGCGCAGATTCCTTGCAGACGAGGGGTTATAGCTGTGCGTGGTGTGGGGGGCTCAGCTTGCTGGAGGAGGCACTAGGATGGTCATGCATAGAAAATCCTTTCAATGAGAAAGTCTGTGAAAGGGATTCACTGTCGCTGTGATGGCAAAGTATGTGGCCTGATAACCCCAGAGGGCTCCTCTGATCCTGTAGTCTTGCCTACTGTCCTTCGGTATATGGATACACTGAGACAAGTATTTGTCATTTTTATAGTTTCTTTCTGTTGTTATTTTTAAGACTTGTGGTCCCTTGTGGGCACAGCAGTGTGGAAGCCAATACTATGCAACAGGAGTCTGTTCTGAATTCAGTCCAAGTTTCCAGATCCTACGAAGCTTTTCTCCTGCTGTTCAAAGTAAGGCAACATGTGCAAAATAGATTCAATTAAAAAGACATATAGAATGAAATCGAGATACGTTGTGCTGGGACTCTTGGTTTGGGATTTTTGGGAAAAAAAAAAAGAAAAAAAAAGTATGTGCAAAAAGCAAATTCCTGTGATTCACATCTAAGGACTGGCAAATCATGATTTGATACTGATATGAATATAAACTCACTTGTCTGGATTCAGAGGATTGCACCAGTGCAGGCTCAAAAGCTGCACATGATTTTATAGAGTCTTGATGCTGGCAAAACATTCTTGGTCTGAATGGTTGCCTGTGTGAGACTTAAATATGCACCTCTGGATGTAACCAAAGAGTTGTATATATATTGAGACTGAAAGTGCATTTAATGTCCACTCTTTATTTTGTTTTAGAGTGTTCCTCTGTCATAGATGTTGTGGTGGTCTGTGATGAGTCAAACAGCATTTATCCCTGGGATGCAGTGCGAGCATTTTTGAAAAAATTTGTGCAAGGCTTAGACATAGGCCTTAACAAAACCCAGGTAAGTCAAAGACCTCTTTGAGACTGATCTTAAAAATAAATAAATAAATAAAGGCCAGGGGGTTTATTATCAATTTAAAAAGAAATAAAGTGTGCTTTAGTGTAACTACGGTACCTCCCAAAAAGCCACAGATTATGCAGTTTTCCTGTATCTTTCAGTGCTGTTTTTTTAATTTCATAGCTAACCTATTTCAAAAGGGATTAGTAATTTGATTCAAAATGTAAACCAACTGGAATAGAAGTCTAGGTTATATCTAGGAGAGTCAGATCTATTTCATGTATTAGGTGTAAAAGTAATTAAAATACGGTCTGTGGGGATCTGCTAAAAGTAGAACAGATTTTTTTCTGTAGGCTTCTCATACAGCTCTTACCTTCCAACTGCTGCATCTTTAAAATAGGAGTTTTTCCTGCTTGTTTACTGTCTGATCTTTGAGTTCTTTTTTCCTTTTAATTTGATCATGGTAAGGAAAATTTTATTGCTTTTTTTTTTTTTTAAACATTTTCTGTCTTTACAGTTGTCCATTTTCCATAAACAGTTCTGGGAACAAAGACTGAAGCACTGCAAAACTCTCTCCCAAAGGCTGCCTTCTTCCTTGGGCTTACTTTGGAAGTGAGGTGCTTAAAAGCTAGGCTTCCTGCTCATACCTTTCTGAATCTCACCTTCAGCTTCTACTCTTCTCTTCTTTGATACTAAATGTACATCTTAGCATATGTCTTTAGCTTCACCTGTATTAAAAATAAATAGGGCCTGCAGTGCTGGCAAGTAACTAACCTTTAGGATTTCTTTAGAAAAGTTGAGATTGAGGTACTCTTATGTTGTAGAATTTTTGCTGTTTTCTGTTTTGTTTTGTTTGGGTGTTGTGGGTTTTTTGTTTGTGCATTTGTTTGGGTTTTTTTGTTTGTTTTGTTTTTTTTTTCCCAGAGCTCCCTCTGTTATTGCTATCCCTCAGCTCTTCCAAAAGTAACCAAGAAAACATAACACCTACTATTTCAGATTGTTTGCATTAACGCATTGTACTCCATAATAAATTACATAAGGTGCAAAATAGCATCATAGCTTTCTTTGTTTTCCAAACATGTTAATATTAATTTACTTTATATGTGTTGAAAAAAAAATGATAACGCTATGTGCATCTGCAGATCTTTTACTCCAGCCTGTTAAGTGTTATGATTTTGTGTAAACAAGTGTAATGTGTGATAATCTAACATAATCTCTTCATTTGCATAGGTGGGTTTAATTCAGTATGCCAATGATCCCCGTGTAGTGTTCAACCTGAATACATATCAAACAAAGGATGAGGTTGTTAAAGCAATGGAGAGAACATATCAGAAGGGAGGAGATCTCACTAATACTTTCAAAGCCATTGACAATGCCAGGTAAGACATATTGATTACCATGAAGCTATTGTAATTTACCTTACAAGGCAATGAGCACATCCTGAATTTCATTGCCACTGCACGTGCATGTGCTCAGAGCTTCTGAGGAGGTTCCCCATGCCAAGCAGAATCATTCAGGTACATTTACAGTGCCCCGTGCAGAACAGTATAGGGATATGAAAACTAGACTTGCTGAAGAGCATGCCTTTAACCATTAAGTGCAGGTTAAACCCTACCCTAAAGTTGTTCTGGTACCCCACGGAATTCTTTGGGCTGTCACAGGTGTCTAAACATGACAGTGCATTGAACATCATCACACTTTGGTTGATTACACAGAAAATATGTTATCATGTCTCTTGTCAGTTTGTCACTGCAGGACCAGAAGTATGAAAAATATGAAAAACTTAAAACACGTGACTGAATACATATACGAACCAGGTCTGTTTCTCAACAGGAAGATGCTATTGTGCAGCTGAATCAGGGACAGGAGTCTATGCCAAAATATCTGTTGAATCAAATGGCATCGAAAATTTTTAGAGACTCGGCCTTCAGTGGAGTTGATATTTGCTGTAGTGTTGAGGAACCTATTATTAATATTCTTCTCCTTTTGTTTAAACTTGGTGGAGCCAATTTGTGGCTACTCTGGTGTCACAAAACAGTAATAGTCGTGACAAAACCACCTGTTTATTTAGAAACATTTGTACAAAACCATAGTGATTTTATTGCAATGCACATTTCTGTCAGAAATTCCATCCAGTCGTACTTGGCATTCTTTTCTACTTCCTTGATGACATTTCAGATGCTTCTTTGAGCAGTGTTTTGAGAAGAAGCTATCTGGACCATAATTGAGAACTCTTATAGCAGACGGTTAATTTGCAAATTAAAGAGCACTACAGGTGCACCTTGTTTTAAGACAGTGATGGACATATTCATTACAGTATATATACTAAATTCCACCCATAATAAATTGACATGTGATAAATCCCATATTTTATAACAGACAGTATGCCTTCTCACCTGAATCAGGAGGACGTCCGGCAGCAACCAAAGTAATGGTTGTTGTGACAGATGGTGAATCCCATGATGGCTCCAACTTGAAAACAGTGATAGGCAAATGCAATGAAGACAATATAACCAGATTTGGCATTGCTGTAAGTAGTAGTAGAACTGTACGTATTATTGCAGTTTTTGAAAGATCATTTTGTTGAATATGTATGAAAATGGATGTTCTATATATAAGGTGTATGTAAGGCCTGCGTTGTTATATTGCTGAGACTGAAACTAGGTGAAATTAATCTTTATGAGCTCATGAAATAATATTCTTTAACTGGCTGAAAACTAGTATTACCTGAGCAACTTCAGTGCTTTTCTGCTTTGCCTCGGTTTATGTATATTTCTGTCTGAGTGGTCTCTTGTATAGGAATAGTCTGATAAGCAATTCTGTAATATGAATGAAGTTTTTTTTATTTTTAATTTCTAAAATATTTACACAAATAATAGAGAGGGAAACGGAGTAACACCATAATTTTCTTCACTCTTCTTACTTTGTTCTTTTTTTGCCCAAGGTTTTGGGATACTTAATCAGGCATGAACTTGATACTAAAAACTTAATTAAAGAAATCAAAGGAATTGCCAGTCATCCAACAGACAAGTATTTCTTTAATGTGTCATCTGAGGCTGCACTACTGGAAGAAGCAGGAACACTTGGAGAGCGTATTTTTAGTATAGAAGGTAAAATATTCATTGTCTCTGAAAAATTAGATCAGATGGTCCTAGCTGATGACCTAAGGATTTTATTTAGCTTTGCCTTGGTGTAGTACTGTGAAAACAAGGGGCAGGTGGAGCTGCAGGCTGCTCCCTGCTTCCCAGGAGGGTTCTTGTTTGCATAGATGTTCCCCAAGCTATTCGACCCTTTATAAGCCTGGGTTTCAAATAAGTTTCTGCAGTTTGTAGGAGATATTCCCCAGATGCTGAGAGTTTCTGTCAGGTCATGCGCTTCAGTTATCCAACAGGGGCTTGTCAATATGCACCCAATTGTATGTGGGGCTATTACCACTGAGGAGTAAAAGTATCTTTATGCTTGATACACTGTGTGAATGGTAAGCAAATGTAAGTTTAAAAAGCAAATCAGAAGGCTAGGTTCCTGATTACAGAACTGAAAATCTACAGTAATACAATCTGTGTAGTGCCTACCAGACTCCATCCCCAGCATCACCCACAGTCCACTCTGTAACGTTGGGAGGAAGGTGCTGTAGAGATGACCCAGAGGCACTTTGTCCCAGAAGTCCGCTTTTTAAAGTCAATTTAGACCCTACTTCAAACACTTGTCATCTGCCCTCAGGCCTCCCTAAGGAGCTTTTCATGGCTGCAACATTCCTGTGCTCATGATGAAATCTTCCCTTCCCTTTCACCTCTGTCTATTCCTTACCAGGCCCATGCTGCTGATCGCATCAAGGAGAGTGGTTGAGATCCCCTTGTTGGGTTCACTCCAACTGAATTCCTGTTACTTGAGTCCCATCCATCTAGCTTAGGAAATATTCCTGGATGTCACAATATTTTAAGACAATTCCAACAGTATTTACAAGTCCTATATGACAGTAAACATTAACACTGTATTTGGAAGTTGCCAACACACAGTTATTAAGGTTGCCAGTTTCAGTGTGTTATTAGTGCTTCCTAGGAAACAAAAATTGATTAGCCACAGTGACAAGACTGTGCAGATTGAGTCAAGCTATCTTTATCATTATCTTCTGCCTTTTTTTGGAAGAGACTCATAGCATGGCAGCTCCATCTTATCAACTTACTATTAAATCCTCCAAATATCCTGTAATTTATTAGGTCTCAAATTTCTGTTGTTTGTAAATGTTGGAAATGCTCTAACAGAATTGGTGGATTTGGAAAAAATAATGTACAGTCCCTATATAGATATAGAGAGGCAACAAGATGGGATCTATTGGTTGGTTCTATAGGGTTGACCATACGTTAATATCTTTTTTTACCAGGTACAGATCAAGGTGATACATTCCAAATGGAAATGTCACAGGTGGGGTTCAGTGCAGGATACGCACAAAAAAAGGTATGTTAAGTACTTAGTGATATGAATAGATGTAATTACATAGGATTGTAGAATATTTTAGGCTGGAAGGGACCTCCAGAGGTCATCTGGTTCAACCTCCCTACACAAGCAGGGACATCTCTACCTAGGTCAGGTTGCCCAGGGCCCTGTCAAGCCTGACCTTGAATGACTCCTGGGTTGGGGCCTCCACCACCTTGCTGGGTAGCCGATTCCAATGATCTATCACTCTTACATT
>NW_008580746.1:0-8986 GCF_000691845.1 Merops nubicus | reverse complement strand
CATGGACTTGAACACTTTCAGGTTCAGTGGATGAGGCCTTCTATAGACAGCTAGAAATAGTCTTCTTTTTGCAAGCTCTGGTCCTCATGGGGCTTCAGCCACCCCAATATTTGTTAAAGGGACAATACTACAGGGTATAAATGATTCAGGAGGTTTGTGAAGAGTACTGATAACATCTTCCTGACCCAAGCAATAGAGGAGCCAGTGAGGAGAGGTGCTACTTGCATTCATGGACCTCATACTTACAAACCAGGAAGGGTTTGTTGGGGATGTGATGGTCAGAGACAGCCTTGGATGCACTGACCATGAGGTCACAGAGTGTTGAGGATCTTGAAAGGAGGGAGCAGGGGGGGGGAAAAAAAAAGTCATAATGCTGGATTTCAGGCAAGTGTTATTGGCCTCTTCACAGATCTGCTTGGAAGAGTCCTGTGGGCTAAGGGTGTGGAGGGAAGAGGGACCAAAGAAAGAAAACATGGTTAGTATTGAAGGATCACCTCCTCTAAATTCAAGAGCAGTCTGTCCCAATGAGCAGGAAGTCAGGCAAAAATACCAGGAGGCCTGCATGGATGAGCAAGCGGATCCTAGCAAAACTCAAACACAAAAAGGAAGCATATAGAAGGTGCAAGCAGGGACAGGTGATGTGGGAGGAATACAGAGACTTTGTCCAGTCATCCAGGGATGAGGTTAGAAAAGCTAAGGCCTAACAGGGATTGAACCTGGCAAGACATGTTAAAGGCAATCAAAAGGGATGTCATTCTTTAAGAACCTAGGTGACAAAAGGAAGACTAGGGAAAACGTGGGCCTGCTGCTGAACTGGGACAGGGGACCTTGTGACACAAAACATGGAAGAAGCTAAGACACCAAATGCCACCTTTGTCTCAGTCTTTACTAGCAAAAATGGCCTTCAAGAATCCAAAGTTGAAGACACCAGGAGGAAAAGCTGGAGCAAGGAAGATGTACCCTTGGTGGAAGAGGATCAGTTCAGGGAATACTTAAGCAAACCAGACGTACACAAGTCCATGGGCTTTGCACCCACAAGTGTGGAGGGAGCTGACTGATGTTATTGTGAGGTGACTCACACTTGAGAAATGGGGTGCCATCCAGAGGGACTTGGACAAGCTCAAGAAGTAAGCCCATGTAAACCTTATAAGGTTCAAAAAGGCCAAGTGGAAGGTCCTGCACATGGGTGGGGTCAATCCCCAGTGTCAATACAGGCTGGGGAATGGAGGGGTTGAGAGCAGTCCTGCAGAGAAGGACTTGGGGATGCTGGTGGATGAAAAGCTGGACATGAGCTGGCAGTGTGCACTTACCCCAGAAGGTCAACCATATCCTGGGCTGCATCAGAAGTGTGGCCAGCAGGTAAAGGGAAATGATTCTGCTCATCTGCTCCACTCTGATGAGACTCCACCTTCAATACTGTGTCCAGCTCTGGAGTCCTCAGCACAGGAAAGACACAGACCTCCTGGACTGGGTCCAGGGGATGTCCACAAGAGGAGTGATCAGAGGGATGGAACATCTCTCCTGTGAGGAAAGGCTGAGAAAGTTGGGGTTGTTCAGCCTGGAGAAGAGAAGGCTCTGGGGAGACCTTATTGTGGCCTTTCAGTACTTAGAGGGGGCCTGTAGGAAAGATGGGGACAGACTTGTGACAGGACAAGTGGTAATGGTTTTAAACTAAAAGGAGAGGTTTAAACTAGATGGAAAGAAGAAATCTTTTACAATAAGAGTGGTGGAACAGGTTGCCCAGAGAGGTAGTAGAAGCCCCATCCCTGAAAACATTACAGGTCAGGTTCGATGGGGCTCTGAACAACCTGATCTAGTTGAAGGTGTCCCTGCTTACTGCAGGGGGATTGGACTAAAGGACCTTTAAAAGTCCCTCCCAACCCAAACTATTCTGTGATTCTATGACTTGGTTAAGTAATATTTTAGCAAGTAAATCTGGTTTTCTTTTGACTCAGTTTTATATTTCTTCGCTAAGTTAGTGAGCAAATACTTGCAAATGCTTTCTTTGCCTTCTGTCAAGCTACTGTTGCTCAAGAAGGCAGAAGCTGCCCTGTGAATCACACTTTTTTTTTTTAATAGAACGTACTTGATAAAACTCATTAATGCTTTTACGTATTATCTTTTGGCTGGTTTGTATCCAGTGTTCCACAGGAACACACACCAGTTTTTTGAGTAGTACATATTGACATCTGGACAGTACAAGTGTTATTGTAGTCCCATTGTGAATACGATCCTTGCAGTAATCTATCCAAAGATGTTTTGGTCTGTTTGTGTGCACTGTTGGACAGAGAAAATAATTTCCTGAAGGCTGTAATCCCTTTTGATCAGATACTTAATTTGATTTATTATTCATATAAAATTTGACTAATTGATTTAGTGTGAATGAAATTCTAAAATCCCGTTATTAGCTGTTGGGCACTGGAATATCATTTTAGTTAGGACATTTTAACACCTTAAGTTCTAGATCTCAATATAATAGCATCTTTAAAATCTGGTATCACATTTGACTCTTCGATATTGGGTATATTAGGTGAGATCTCACATCTCTAGCTTAATTTTGACACCAATTTTTAAAGTTGTGATGATACTTTCAATATGACTTATGCTGTTCTTATGTTATTTTTTCTGTTCTGTTTCTATTCTATCCTGTTCCAATAAGCATATGATTTTCCAGGTCAGCGTGAAGTAGAACGTCTGGTGTCTCTCGGTACTTGGCTTTAAGATGCTACTATTTAACTTTCATGTGCTAAATTATGTTTGAATTGAATGCAGACAAGTATACTGCCTTTTAAAACACTCCTAACTGTTCACACATTTGGACATCATTTATTATTTTAAAGTTGATATAGTAGATTGTATTTTAATGCTTCTGAAGAGTTCAACCAATATGCAGTCAGAAGTAAATGTATTTTGAAGCAGAACATTGTTTTGGTCATGTACCAGGTAGGTCCTTAGGGATCTCAGTTTTCCCCCTACCTGATTTACACTCATTGGCATGCCAATCAAATAGCTTTTTTCAGAAGCAATATCAGTGACATTGTAAAAAATGGGTAGAATAAAGATGGCACAGTTGTAAATGCTAGAGAATCTTTCCTTGTTTACTTGTCCTACTATATATGTCACCTTAAGGATAGATTTAAAATTCCATTGAGTGGACAGATAGAAAAGTAAAATAGTGTTGCTATTTAATTTGCTTTGTCTGAATTTCAACACTAGACTTGTTCTGCTTGATCAATAATAAATCAATAGGCAGTTAATAATGGAATATATTTATGCCTTTCTGTGTTTTTCCTCTCTGTGAAGGCCAAAATATTGTTTTAATCTGTTTTGCTGGCAGCAAACTGAAGATTGACTGGACGCTCATACTGTACCACTTTGTCTATCTACCGTAAGGTGGTTTAGGCTTTGCAAATGTGCCAAATTCCTGATTTTTGTGTCACTTCTGGTGTATTCCACCCCCATCTATGATGACAGTAGTGGCAGATCCTGGGGCTTTGTTGGGCCATCCCTGTGGCTGCCCCTCTCCATTGCAGAAGTAGCTACAAGCTTGGCCGGTTGCGTCTGTCTGCTTCAGACAAATGAAGAGCTCAAGTCCTTGCGTGGGCAGGAGGTCTGCTGCCTCCTTCCCCTGTTCCTTCCTTGCCTTCCCCAGGAACACAGCGACAGCTCTGGGCTTTCAGCCAGCCGGACACAGGAGGAGGTGTTTGGCTGTTCGGGCAGCTTTTGCTCCTCAAACAGCTGTTCCCTATCTCCTCCAAAGAAAAGGTGGCAGGCCATATGGAGGCATCCTGTGGTTCAGATTCAGCCGATGGGCGCCAGTTGGACCGTGCCGGCCTAGATCAAAATACAGGCACGTCCTACTTGGTGTCTGCTATTTCTTACAGTCACAATGTTTTAAAGTTGGAGGACAGACAGGATAGAACGTATCTTTCATTTGGGATATAAATGTTATGTTTGTTTGGACAGTCATTGCTAAAGATTTCCTAATCGAGAGGTTTTAATTTTGTCTTCTGAATGTTTGGATTCTGTTCTACTAGCCTAAATGCCTTCTTTCCTCTAGAGAAGCAGAGATGTACTTCAGAGCATATATGCCAGTGCTAAACAAAATATGTTTCTGCACACTTTAAACCACATTTGGGGGGAATAATACATTCTCTTGTAAGTATTATGAGCTTTTAAGGCATTTTTTTGGAAGATGGGGTTCTAAACCACTGTCCTCATTGAGAATGTAGATAAGCGTCTGTTTTTACAGCCGGTAGTGGAGAGGAGTCTGTTTGCTTTTCTGTTGGTTGCTTTTATTTTTAGTTTTTAACTGAGTTGCACTTTCCGAGGCAGTTGAGTTTATCCCCAGAGATGATGTCTGTGTCTTTTGTGGAAGTGAGTGCCTCAGCAGACATCAGGAGATCATCACGCACTTACAAGTATACTTTCTCATATAAAGTTTGTACTTATTGTGCAGATTTAATATTTTTCTTGATATAACAGCAGTTACAAATGTTCCATAAATTTAAAATATGATAACAAGATGATGTTTCTTAGAATGGAATACTCAGAGGATGTATTCTTTAAGCACTGCAAAATTATACAGGGGACTTATCTTTGTTAAAATTAGTAATTTAACTAAATTACAAAGTGGATTATCCTCTTCAGTCAGACCCAATGCTAATACTCCACACAGCAGGAGATTGATATGTTGCTAAGTAAACCAAAGTTTATTTTCTTGTACTATGGTTTGAATGTGAGTTGAAGAGGAAGCGATAAGTTTTTAGTTTTGGATGTGGGTGCACTATGGTCCCAGTAGATCTGGTTCCAGGACTTCACATGCTCTGTGTGCCCGTCAGTTGTGCCGCACAGTACCTTGGGTATAAGATGATCGTGATCCAGACTTCCACCTAAGTGGGTCCTGGTAGGATTCATCTGTAAACTTGAGCAGTCAATTCACAAGTAACAAAACTTTGGCCATGCTGCATAATGTTAATGCTGGTTATGGAACTGTTCCATTGTGGAGTGGTTGTGAATAGGGCATACTCTCCCTCTACTTTTAAAACTGTGCACTTCAGGCTTTCCATCCCAGCATTTTATCTGTGGTTTGTGATTCACTGAATTAGCAGTGGAGTTATATGATGAACTTGTGTATGAACATAATGCACACGTAAACAAAACAAACAAGACTGAACTCACATTTTGTGAAGAGATTTACTACAGCAGATAACGGACCTAGTGTGTTCTTTCTGTGACATGAATGGGGATGGGAGGGACTGGGGAGGGTGCCTCATGGCAAAGCATGTCCAGTCTCTGGCCAGCTTGCTCTCCTACTTCAGCCCTTAGTGGGACTGCATTCAGCTCTAAGTGATTTTTGTGAAAGGACAAGAAAAAGTACAGAAAACTTGGTCACTAACTCAAGTGTTATATCCAAATGCCTTCTTTTCTGGGAAAGATAAGTGGTTTAGAATTTGGCATGTTAAGGAGTGTTCTGCAAACAAAGTGATCGTGAAGTGGATGTTTAAAACTCCATTACTGTCTTGCCTTTGTTTAATAACGGAGATGCCACGAGATTGTAGGCAGGGTACCTGTTTTTAGTCAGTTAGAATTATTTCTGTGCACTCTGTCAGCCAAATGGCAACATCCACGTTGCATGTGAAGTTGGTTGTCCGTCCCTCGGACCCTAGAATTAGTAGCTGATGTCACGGTTTGAATTGTCTGTTGTGCCACTGCTGTTTCATTAACTAAAGAACAATTTTTGCAGGTAGAAGGTGCAGAAAAAGGGACTGTGCAGTTAAATTCCATTGCACCAGAAGGAGTCATTCTATTCTGCTTCCGCTGCATGACTCCCCTAATAGTCAGGAACAGTGCTTTCTTGTGTATATTGTCAGAAAGTAAATAAAAATTGATGACATAAAGAATAAGCAAGAATGTTGTTTAGATTTAATAAGTTTCAATCCTATGGTACCATTTTCATTTTAAGATTTGTTCTGTTAGGTTTTGCAAAGTAGGGTGATCTTTCTTCAATTAGAGACGTCATATAACAGCACAGGTTTGTGGATATAATTCCTAGTGTTTTGTGAGTTGGGCTGTTTGAAAATCCCACAGTATGCCTCTGTAGTTATAAATTGTTATTACAAAGTAAAATAAGCTTTGGCTTTTTCTCCTGTCCTGTATAGTGAACTGACCTCCCCTCGTTAGGTTAGGCAGCCTATGTCCAACGGAAAAAGTGATTTCTTGTTTCCCTGTAGTTCGCTAGGATCCTCCATTCTGAATTCTTTATTTTACTTAGCTTTAGGGCAGTTAAAGCCTCAGTAGCTCCACAGAGAGGAGTTTCTCTTCAAGGCTGCTGCTTCAAAGGATTTCCAGAGCTGGGAAAGGGACAGTAACCAGCAAATGCTGACAGATCTTCCTGCTTCTGGCCCTGAAAGTGTGTGTGTGTGGTGTGTGGTTGTGTTTCTGTACACCTACACATTGGCCTGAAACCATCAAGTAGCATCCAACAAGGCTCATAACGAAATCTCCCCATGTTAATGAGTACACTGGAAATAGGGGAGAATCCGCAAGGAAGAGGAGGAAAGAAATTGTTTGGTCAAAAGAAACAAACCCTTGGGCTTTATGTTCAAAGGAATGAAAGTTAACAAGTTGGAAGCTTGAACTGATTTTGGCTTTAACTGTTTCAAGCACCTGTAGTGTTTTGGGGGCTGGGAGAGGGGTAGATTGATGGCCTCAGTATAATCTCAACATTTGGTATGATGCTTTCCTGAGAAATGGATCTGTCTCTACTTCAATGATACACATGAGGTTTCTTGAGAATATTGAAATCTGATTTGTAACATTGATCAGTGATTGCCCAGAACTTTGCCTTGGACTTGTGAGTACTTGAAATATTCTTTATGGAAGTCCAACCATCTTTTATCTACAAACTCAGGAAACCAACAAACCCAAGGATTTATTTATTTTTTTTTTTAGGTATGTGTTACAGTGGAGTAGAAGATAACTCCAATGGTCAGTTAATCTCTGTTGAGAGATGGTGTCTTTTAAAAGAAAGAAAAAAAAAAAACCAAAACCACCACCTGAAACAATTTTCACTTTAATCACCTCCAGTGATTCAATTTTTTCTTACTCGGAGTATAAAAGGGCTAATGGTGTAAAGGAATATACTGGCCAATATGACTTCAAGGCATCTAGTGTCATAGATAGGTATGAACACAGATTTAACACTAGAGCTGTACTCTAATTTTAACTTTTACTCAAAATATTTTGTGGTGTGTTGCAGGAATAGGTCTTGGACTTTGTATCACTTGGTGAACAAGCAAACATGAAGCTAATTTTAATGGAAATTCCTCATCAAGATTAGGAGCTCTGATAAATGAGCTTTGGCCTTTTGTGGTTGCATGGGGTACAGGGTTACTGCCTCTGGCCACTCTTACAGAAGGGTAATGCCCTTGTAGGCTGGAAGGTTATGGTGGCTTTTTGGCTGGAAAGGCACACAGCCTTTCAACACTGAAGCCTTCATGCTGTCCAGATAAAACCAAGCCTTCTCAAAAGTGGGGGAGTCCTCCAGCATCTAGTTGCTAAGACTTGAGAATCGTTATCTTATGACTATCCAGAAATAAGATGGGGAAATTATTAGCGCAGAGGCCCCTATGGCGCATCAGTTGTTCTTGTGAAATGTTAAACATGGAGACCTGAGTCCCTGGATATTACTGCTTCCCAGAAAGGCTCTGAAAGTGTAGTCTTCTGTTTGGGTTTTTTTTGTTCTTTTTTCTTCTCTCTCCACTTCCCCCCCCTTCCCTGGTTGCCATACTGAGTAACTGGCTTCTAGTCTGATAGTGTTTTAGGTGACTAGAATAACAGTCTGTCTCTTTCCGCAGTGGCTGCAGACAATCTGGCAGCAATCACTGTTACTTTTTAATATTTCTGGTTATTTTGAGATATCCTCCAAATGTCTCAAAGAAGGCTTGGAACGCTGAAGGGGAAGAAGCTTTTTTTTTTTTTTTTCAAATTTTTTTTTTTTAGGAATAGCAGCATCAGGAGGAAAATTAAATTCAGCATGCCAGTATTTGTTTTTGCAGTGGTCATCACCCTGATTGCCAGCTCTGACAATATTTTCACAGAAAGGGTAACGAAATAGATGGTATTTGTTCTTCATAATAACTCTTTCAGCAGAATGTCAGGACCTGCATCTTAAATGAATATATTCACATTTTCATGTTCCGAATTTTTATTTAAAGCTTCCCCTCCCAACTTTCTGAAACTACTTCATACAGACTTGGTAAGCTAAAATTAGGGTTTGTGTAGTGGATAATGTCACATTGCAAAGCTAATCTGCAGAGACCTGCCTGCGTGAACCTCTAAAAGCTAGATCTGATTTTTTCTTGTTATGTATTAATGTTTGTTTAGTTTAAATATGTCTGTATCTTTTTTGATCAGCCTGAGCAATTTGCATGCTATGCAGCAGTCATCTTCTATACTTTATTAAATATCTGTCAATTATAAATATCAAGGTTTTACATTAATGTCAAGATAGTACATCAAAAATTCATGGAATATGTGACTTTTTTCAAGGGTATTTAATACTTAATGCATTTGTGCCATTTTTCTTTCTAGATATATTGACAGGTTTTATTAAGTGTTTGTTAGGGAGATTTTATTTTTACCAAGGGACTATAAAGAGAAGCTGCATACTAAATCAATTTTTTTAATCAGAATATTGTTCTATTTTTTGTGTGTCTTCAGATTCTTGTAATCTATAGGGGGTTTAAGTTACCCAGTAAAACAGTCCGAGTCAGAAATCTAACGTGACCGAATATGCTGTGACGTATCTTGACGTTAAAACAGCTGCTAGGGTATTGTGCCACGGCATGTTATAAATATGGTAACGGCGTAGACTGCGATTTCGTTCTGCCTTGTTTCTTTGAGGACCATCGAGCTGGTCCCTCATTGTCATTTACTGGCGGTTCTGTGGGGGCTGCGCCCGGGCGATCTGCACGTCGGGGCA
>NW_008580745.1:68229-75241 GCF_000691845.1 Merops nubicus | reverse complement strand
ACTTAAGCCCATTTCCTCTCGTCCTATATCTGGTTGCTTGGGAGAAGAGGCCGACAGTTCCACTAGTCCCTCTCCTCAACTCGGCTGGCAGTGTGGCAGAGGTGGGGGAAGTCACGGCCTGGCGCCTTGACAAGCGGTGCCCTTCTTCCACTTACTCCAGGTGACTCAGCAGCGCCGTGGGCCTGCCACTAAATAAGTCTTCTATTTTATCATGGGTCATAGTTTCAATGACCTATAAGCACAGAGCTGCCCGCAGACCGTGGTGCTTTCACCTCTAGAGCATTGGCGTTCTTGGTGGAGCTGCCTGCCCAAAGAGAAATGACACATGGGACTCCAAGATTTCTTTTTGGGCTGTTTAATCTAAGCAGACAATGAGTCACTCTGTATGTATTGGCTCCGTGTGGATTTTCACAAGGAGAAAAGTGTTTCCTCTGGGAGCAGTGAGTAAAGTACTTGAAACCGTAGAGAGCAGCCTCTCTGAAACTGAAACTATGAGACATAGTTTCATCACAGACACAAACTTTTTTGGTGGGCTAGTGTTCATGTATTTTAAAAGCAAAAGAAAAAAATCCCAGCATGAATGACTCCAGGCTTTCATGGGTTTTTTATCAGCCCAGGTTCCAGGACAAACTTCTTCAAAAATTACAAAGAATGTCAGAAACACAAGGGGTGGTCTTCATGGGGATTTTATGATCTGAATTTTTGTGGTGTTCACGCTCAGGATTGTGTGGCCTATGCTGTTCTCAAATTTAGAGGAAGTCACAAATGCAGAATATAGGAAACTATGTTTATATAGCACTGACTAAAGAAGGAAATTCCTGAAAAACTGGAAGTTCAAGGATCATTTATTGAAAGTGACAGAAGATCATGGACTCAAAGATTAAGGTTAGTGAACTTTAAGGTCATAAGGGATTGTTAAAATCATCTTGTTTATCTTGTGTAGCCCAGGCCACAGAATGAGAGCAATTTCTGTAATAAATTCGTAACTCCTGGCTGACATCATGAGTTCCTGCAATGGGGATTACTAGCAATCCCTGTTATAAATCAGGCATTTCATTTTTAGTTCTACTGTTTAGCTCAGCTTTTTGCCACAGGATCGTGTTACAGTTTGCTGTTGTTTGAAGAGATTCTTTACTATGAAAAGATTTCTCCTTGCAGAGTTCAAGGTTATTAATATCAGTTTATTTTTAAGGGATTATACAACACATACTTTTGAAATCTCTTTCTTAATCACTGTGTGCATCTTTTCTCAATATTTTAAAATTTTTTCGATATTCTTTCTAAATTATGAACATCAGAAATAATCTTTACTATTGCTGGATATACAGTGGTAAGTCACATTGCCATTTCTATCTGATACCCTCACCTAATTCAAACAGAGACAGACTGATAGATGAATCATTCAAAACGGGTGTGATATTTAATTAGTTATCTTCTGTAAACCTGTATAGTTTTCTTAGGGTTCTTACTTCCAATATGACAGTCCTACATCTTATGTTCATTGACCTATGACTAGGACCTCACATTTGACCACACTAAAAGAAAATTACAAATGAACCGAAGCTATTAACTAATCCAGGTCACCATGTAGTTAATTAATCTGTATCATGATTAGTTTCTGAATTCTTTGCTATCTGCAGTGGTAAATACTAGATGGTTCCTGTTCATGATTGATGTAGCCCTCAAAGCAAGGATACAGTGAAGTTACTATCAAAACAGAACTACAAGATGAAAGGTACTAATGAGAATCTGATAAAATCTCAAGAACTCTGGAAGTGGGAAACTTTCTATATAGGGTCACTGGTAACACACCAAATAATTCACATGGAGAAGAATCCCTCTGTTCTACAAAAAGATCCGTGTAGTTAAATCATTTTTTTCCCTAAAAAAAATTGTCAGCTGAGGAAGAAACGCTACATTTTTTATATTTATTATGTGGTTTTTTGGTTGTTTTTTTTTTTGTAAGATCACAACTACAGTAAATGTTTGTTTGTTAACTCTCTGATGTGGTACTCAGCTGCTTAGAGTTATATGTAGAAAAAAACTTAATCTTGATATAACCTCAACATGGATAAGGCTTTATCAGACCTGAGGGTCATATCTGGATAACTAAAGATTCCCTTGGCATAGAAATCTAATTCAGCTTCCAAATACAGTGTTTATGTTATAGCTAGACTGCCTCTGTTTTGAGGATAAAATAATTTTACAAGTCATGTGTTTCCCTGTTGTACTCATGCTTGTAAAATGTAACCTACTTGATCAGATGAGAAGCCTTGAGCTGGCTCTAGCTTTAAGGAGGCCACCCTCAAAATCCCATCCTCATAGGTGATAGAATACAGCCTCCTGTGTTCAGCCTTATATTTGAAATACCTTCCAAAGTCATCTCCAAACTTCTACCCTCACATCTTTCAAATTATTCCTGGAAATTAGGAACTATGAATAGGATTTCTCTGGCAATCACGTTGCAAAGTGCATGGAAATGGTTTGGTTGCTCTCCACCAACCCTGAAGGGAGTTCTCAGTTACTTGTTGAGTTGTAGATGGCTATACTGTGAACACCTCAATCTTGAGGGGTATGAGCCAGGCAAAGAGTCAGGACCCTGAATTTTAGGAGAGCAAATTTTCAGTAGTTTGAGGAATTAGTAGATGTTAACTCCTGGGAAAAGACTCCCAAGGAGCTGAGAAGAGCTGGGAGCTCTTTAAGGACTTCACTTCTAGAGTGCAAGAATTCTCAATTCCTATACATAGGAAAGCAGGAGACCAGCATGAGTCAGTAAGGACCTGGTCCAGCTAAAGTGCAAGAAGGAACATGTAGTGGAAGCTTCTACAGTTCACCAAAACCAGAAAATTAAAGAAAGAGTACATGCACACCTCCCTGAATAAATAAGACAGGAGAATTGGTGAAAACCAACATGGAGAAGGGTGAGGCACTCAGCCATTTTTTTGCCACAGTTTTCAGTGGTATTCTCCCTTCCTACATGTCTCAAGCCCCTGAACCTCAAGGCAGGGACTGGGGTAATGAAGTCCCTCCCATCGTAAGTGAAGATCAAGTTCAAGAGCACCTGAGGAATCTGAACATACGTAACTCAATGAGATGTATCCCAGGGTCCTGAGGGAATGGGCTGATGTAGTTGCCAAGCCACTCTTCAGCATGTTTGAAAAGTCATGGCAGTTAGTTGAGTACCCAGCCATTAGAAAAAGGGAAACATCATGCCCATTTTCAAAAGAGAGGACCCTGAGAGCAACCAACCAGGCAGCCTCAGCTCTGTGCCCAGTCAGACCATGGAGCAGATCCTCCTGGAAGGCATGTCAAAACATAGGGAAGTGAAGGAGGTGATTAGAGACAGCCCCCATGGCTTCAGCAAGGGCAAATTGTGCCTAACTTATTTGGTGACCTTCTACAATGGAGTGGCTGGACCAGTGAAGAAGAAGAGCTACTGATGTCATCTACCTGGACTTCTGTAAGGCTTTGATATGGTCCCATACAGCATTCTTGCCACTAAATTGGAGAGATTTGGGTTTAATGGATGGATCCTGGTAGGCAGATAAAGAATTGGTTGGATAGCTGCATCCAAAGAGTTGCTGTCAATAGCTCAGTGTCCAAATGGACATCAGTAAGAAGTGGTGTTCCTCAAGGGTCCATACTGGGACAAGTACTATTTAATATCTTCACTGATGACAGGGACAGTGGGATTGAGTGCACCCTCAGCAAGTTTGTGAATGACAAACACCAAGCTGAGTGGTGTAGTTCATTCACTTGAGGGAAGGGATCACAACCAGAAGGACCTTGATAGGCTTGGGGAGTGGGCCCATGCAAACCTCTTGGAGTTCAGCAAGGCCAAGTGCAAGGTCCTGCACTCGAGTCGGAGCAACCCCCAGTACCAGTACAGACTGGGCAATGAATGGATTGAGAACAGCCCTGCAGAGGAGTTGGGAGTAGCAGTGGATGAAAGACTGGACAAGAGCCATCAATGTGAGCTTGCAGCCCAGAAAGGCAGTTGTATCCTGGGCTGCATCAAAAGCAATGTGGCCATCAGATCAAGGGAGGTGATTCTCCCCATCTACACTCCACTCTCATGGGACTCCACCTGGAGTACAGTGTCCAGCTCTGGGAACCCCAGCACAAGAAAGACATGGACGTGTTAGAGCAGGTCCAGAGGAGGCCACAGAAATGATTGGAGGGCTGGAACCCCTCTGCTGTGAAGAAAGTCTGAGAGAGCTTGCGTTGGTCAGCATGGAGAAGAAAGGGCTCCAGGGAGACCTTGTAGCAGTCTCCAAGTACATAAAAGGGGCCTATAGGAAAGAGATTCCTTTTACAAAGGTCTGTAGTGACAACAGGGGCAAAGGTTCTATAGCAAAAGAAGGTAGATTAAGATTGGATGTACAGAAGAATTTTTTTACTGTGAGGGTGGTGAGGCACTGGAGCAGGTTACGCAGAGGAGCTGAGGGTGCCCCATCCCTGGAAGTGTTCATGATTCTGCTTAGTGAAGTGAATCCTGTGCAATAGTGAAGCCATTCAATGTGTCTTCATCGTAACCTCTTCTCTCACATGTGTGTCTTCATTTATCCTTGGTACCCCTAATACAGGACTGAGTCCTCAGCCCTTATGTTTTCCCTCCCCATCCATATGATAAAGCCACCTGGTAACAACAGCTCTGTGATCAAGCTGAGGAAGGACTTTGCCCTCGAAGCTCTAGGTCTGTAAACTCTTACATCCCTAAGGGACTTAAGAAGTTTCATAATATTACAGTTATTACCCATGTCCTTCTAGTGCTGATTTTCGTTCATGCTTGTGCATCTTTTCAGATAGCACTGAGAGTTATCTTCAGGCTGAACTCTTGCTGAGTTTCACCATGTGTAAGGACTACAGGAGTTTCTGTGTGAAATGCAGACATCATTTGTACCCTGCAGGTTTGTTAATACAGTGCTCAGTTCATTATCCTCTGGTTTGGTTAAGGTTGTTGCACAGTGGTATCTTTAGGTGAGAACTGAAACCCAGGCCACTTCTTCCTTCCACTACCTGCCTGACAGGAATCTACATTTCTGTGGCTAAGCAAGATTGCACAGATAAAAAGTCTTTACTCTGTCTGGTGAGAACTCTGTGCTCTGATCAAAGAGAAGGCAGGAAGTGCAGCATGAAGTATGCTGCTCTGATATGTATCAGACACCTCTTCCCAGTCTGAAAGTCCACGAGAAACCACCACATCTCAGGCTTTTAAACCCTTTCTCTCTAAAATCAGTTTTTGTAATAAGATTATTCATATGGGGAAGGATTTCTTTTGAACAGAACTCAGGTAGGTCAGCTTGATGTATCCTCTTCAACTCCAGCGTTTCTCATTTTATATTCCTTCTTCCAGGAGAATTCCATGAATCTGCAGAGAAAGATCCTCACTGCCAGATGCAGCATTTTTTTTTTTAATTTCAGGATAACACTTTCTAAATTTACACTTAAACTAGCAACCAAGCAAACACATGGTAACTGACTATGCAAATTGAATCATTATTTTTAAACGAGAGCCCCACACAGTCTTAAAATTCCTCTCTTACTGTTTCCAGCATTTATTCTCAGTCTTAATACTGCCACAGAAACCTTCTAGGAGAATTATTTTTTGTCCCAGCTATCATTCATCTGAGTGCAACAACTTCAACCCCAATAGTACTCTGGAAAAGGTCACCAGCTTCAGCATGAATGTATCAAAGGAGGACAGTTCAGGGGTCTCTGAATCTACTAACCATTTCATTTGCATCTTCCTTCTATTTTGGTTGGCTGGTCTGGTTCGTGCTGCTGCCACTTGTGGTATAACAGCACACAAATTTTCTGCAACATTAACTGTCGTTTAGCATGCATCTCTTCAGTGCTACCCAGATATGTTTCACTGACATTACAGCAGATTCTAGCACGAGACCAGTTTTTGCAACACATCACCAGATGGGGTTTGCATTCTGCACAGATTATACATGCCCACGTACTGCAGAACTCAGCTACTGTCAGTTCTCAAGCTATGGAAATTTGCCCCCAATTCAAACTGCTCTTTGGCTTATATTATGGCTGTAATTAATTACCTTCATGTCTGTCATCTCCTTTTACACTTAAACATAGATGGAAGCACACTGTGATTGGGGGAGGGATATGGACAGGTGAGGAGAGTGCCATACCCACAGGTGTGCAGCTCTGTCCTGTGGCCTGGTGTTTGAGGGAAGGAGTGCTAACGAGGAGAGGAAAGTCTCCTTAGCCCAATGGCATCTCATAACCCAATCAAAGCTTCTGCAAAGGACTGTAGGAATATGTACCCTATGCAGGACTGGGATAAAGACATTCAGAAATCAGCGGAGATCTACCAAGATGGTGGGGGCTGAAGCACTTGGCCTGTGAGGAGAGTCTGAGGCAACAGGGCTGGAGAAGAGAACCAGGAGGTCATCAAGAAGACAGAGCCAGGCTCTTTACCAAGGTGCACAACCAGAGGTGGAGAAACAATGGTCATAAACTGAAACAGGGGAAATATTGACTGCATGTAAGGAAACCAGTATGCATTCTGAGAGCAGCTGAGCACAGGAGCAGAGGCCAAGAGAAGTGCCATCTCCATCCTCAGAGCTTTTCAAGAAGAGACTGCATAAAACTGTGAGCAAACTGGCCTGACCTGACAGCTGACCCTGCTCTGAGCAGGAGGTTGGACTAGAGATCTCCTGAGGTGCCTTCTGTCAAGGGTTAGGGCTAGGCTGCCCACTAGATGGATTGCAGATTCTCCCTGTTAACCTCTCTCCCTTCCCAAAGGAGAAGAGAAAGGGAGTAAGGGAGGGAGAGTTACGGTTTGGAAAAGAAAACTAGACCAGCTTTAATGATTAATGAAAATAATTAAATATTATTTATATAAATACATATATATTTGTTTACACAAATATACACAGAACCAATATCAAACCCAGCCCCCCCAATGGCAATCACTTCACTGTCTCCACTGATGCTGTGGAGCAGGCACCGGGGAAGTCCCAGACTGGACCAGATTCAGGAGCTG